>NC_135502.1:78082966-78131875 GCF_052857255.1 Amblyomma americanum
TATAAGACTGCCATATGCGGAATGCTAAGGGGACGGTTCCTGCGCTACGTGGGCGAGCGCACTGTCAACTCGATGTGTTCAGTTGGGAAAAGGACACCGGCGAAAACAACAACAGTTTCTACTTCAGCAACAAAAGAGTGTAACGAGACCAGATAGTGACTCTGTGCCTTTGTCCTCAGTGTGTGTCAGTGTCTTCCTCCCCGACATAGCACTTTCTAATAGTTGGTAGGTAGCCCACAATAAACTCAGCGAAAAAAATTTACTTAGAAAGGAGCAGTTCCTGTCTATTCTTGCTAGTGGAAGCCAAATGTATACTGTACGCGGTGCAGAACCCAGTGGGCTAAGCCGTCAGCTCTGCCAGCCGCACCCTGTTCTTCGTTCGCTCCTGAGGTTCACTGACCACGGAGGAAAGAAACCAACGGAGGAAATAGGGGGAAAGGAGTGCATTCATTTTACCGTTCAAATCACAGGCAATGAAAAGCTTCACCTAGCTGGCTAAGTATACCATGCTTGCTATTGCTTGCTTCACCCCCCCCCCCCCCCCGAATCCGCTTCAACATTACCTGACGCAAAGAGACGCTGTTTAACGCGAAGGCGATGCTTGGCCTGCGTTATTCCGATCCGATTGCGTGGAAGAGATGAACGGTCTCAGCACTCGAGTTCATTTCGAGCAACTTACTTACAGGCCTTTTAATTCTTCCGATTCCCTCACCAAAATCAACACGAGGGAAAACGGCCGCTCCCCGCACCTCGTTGTAGCGACGTCCAGAATATTATATATATACACACACACGATAAGTATACAACGACGACTACCACTCCTCTCTTCTAATCCACCACACTTTGTTCGGACAAACTTTCTTCGTGAACGGGCCGGCCTCCGCTGACCATCTGCCACCCCTGTAATATACGAGCACAAGGGTCCAGCCAGTCGAGGAACAGCCCCAAAAGCCGCGAGGAGATACTGCTATACCTCTGTGGGAGTCTCGAAGAAGCGACCCCATCAATCCCCGAGAGGAGGGTATACTCCACAGTGGTGGCCGTAGCATCTCTCTCCTCGCCTCTCTGGCGTGCCGGGAGGCGATTGATCCCGCGTCTATCGCTGACGCGGGGCGAAGACAAGCCGCGGCGGCGTCGAACGCGAGCGGCGACGGCAGCAGCGCCTTGCGGGCGGCGCGCGAGAGGGAGGGAAACGCCAGGTTGGAGCAGCGAGCTCGTCCGGGCTCAGACACTCGCGACTGCTCCTGGCGTCAAGGTGGAGATTACCGCCAAGATCAAGAAGTTGGCGCGGTACTTTCTCGCGCGCGTACAGCGCGGTCCAGGGCCGCTGTCGCGAGCCCAGGAGAGACTGCCGGGGGATCTGGATGCCGGGAGGCTTAACGTCCGCGAAGGGGGAGGAGAGGCTGGGTGGGAGGCGGGTGACGCTAATGCTAGCTGACCGACGGCTGTTTGTTTTCTGCCAGCTTAGCACTGACTTACCGGGCTCTCTCTTTCTGCCTGTGTAGACGCCGCCGGCGTAGATCTTGAGCTGGGTGCTTTGATTTCAACGGCGGCGACACAGAAGCGCTAATAGCGTTTAGCCAGACAGTGTAGGGAAGGTTACATCCTGGTAGTAATATGCGGCACAATGGTCGAGTGCGCGTTTTGTCCGGCTTTGGAAGGGGTAGATGGAAGCATCACGGCCACTTCATGACGGTGCGCCGCCATTATTTAGGCGTAGGAGACTCCCCGAGGAAGCATCATTAACGCTTCTGAAAAGAGCCAACTGCAGATGCGTCCTCTAACGAGTGAAAGCAAGAAGACGCATTAGAAGCGGGACTGTGACGCGCAGCAAGCCATTGAAACTTTTTAGACGGTGTTTTAATTGTACGGCATGCACACAAGGTAACGAGCATTCAGTTAACTTAATGAGCTGCTCTTTTCTCGTTAATCATTGCTTTTTTTTTCTGCGTAGCCCTGGGAAACGTGATTCGGAAACGGTGTTTTGAGACATAGTGAGAGAATAATACTACTATTTTTTTCTAATTCAAAATAGTTCGAATGTTTGAGCCATATTAATGTGTTCATTCCAAGGATATCATCAGCTAAAGAACTCCGCGTGCAACTTTCCTTTGTGCAAATTGTAGGTATATCTAACGTTTGTGCCAAAGCCTAAAATGCAGCCCTTTTCGGTTTAGCCCCGACAAAAACAGCTGTCAGTGCACAGACCACTGCTAACTGGCGGCCCACGTGACTGCGAAAGGGCTTGAACTGGTCTCGCTGGCTAACTGCCTTCCGTGTAAATACCGCCTCGGCTATCCGGTGTACAACTCCGCAGGTAGCATGCCTGATAGCCTCTCTCCGAACAGAAAGACAGCCGCGATTGTCGAGCGTTTCTCGAGCAGCTGCAAAGCAGCGCGCGCCGACTCCCACCACCCATCGTATAGCACTCTCAGCGACGCTGCCGCCTTTAAAGACGCCGAAGCGCCCATAGCACCCCGCGGACGAGGCCAGAAATCATTGGCCGACAACAGCCCCCCTTTTAGAAGCGAAGCTATAGCTAGGCGTTTCAGTCCAGGCTTAATGGCAGGTCCCGCCGAAAACGTGCCTTAGATGCCCCCGTGCAGAGATGTATACGTGTATATAGTGACTCACGAGTGAAAAACAACAACAAAAGGACAAGCCCGGGGCTGGTCGAAAACGCCTTCCTTTTTCTGGGAGGGGGCACGCCCCGATGCCAGAAGGGCCTTTCGTATGGGACGCTATAATTCTCACGCGGGTCGGGATGCGATGCTGTGCACCAAGATGTATACTTAGTCCTCCCAATCGCCGCGGGGCAGCGCGGTCGGCGAGTGGCGAACGCTAATTAAGCGAGACCCGCGTAGTGGTAGCCGCGCGGCCTCTCACTCGGACCAGAGGAGGCACCCAGTCAGCTATACAGCGCTGCTCGGAGAAGAAAAAAAAGAAAGCCACGCCGAAAAATACGGGTATTCGACGGTGCTGAGCGGAACGCGGCTCGCATGCTGAGCGAGCTAGTGCGCGGGACCTTCCTTCTGCCTGCCCTATCTGGCTCCGCGCATGATGAATCTTTTCGTTATTGCGAAGGCAGCGTATATTTGCGTACGCAACCCAAGCGACTACTTCTACGCGAAGCGGTCACGTGTGTGCTGCAGCTTCTGCGTCCATCCATCGGCTTCGCAAGCACGTACGCAGGCAAACAAAAAGTACAGCAGGTTCGCATCCCCAGTGTGCGTGTGTGTATATATACCTTCGCAGCACTTGAGAGAGCAGTCGCGAGTTTGGCAAAGCGGGCGGGGACGGTTCTTGATGAACGCGATAGTCCTTGATCTGCTACGTACGCTCGGGGAGGCGTCGTCGCTGGGACCATTTGTTCGCTGGGACAAAGGAAAAAAATTATAGAGAAAACGGCCTTTTCTCGCTCGAAGAGCTCTGTCCGTCTCTCTAGCGGCCGCTGCATGCGTCCAGTTTGGTAAGTGCGTCCCTCACCTCTCCGCGCATCAAAGAGGGAAGAATAAAAAAAGAAAGGAAACTGCGAGAGCGGATCGAGTGGTGGCAGCGCCCAGTTCTCTCTGGACGCGGTCGCAGCCTTTCTACGGCCGCAATTTCCTGCGCGCTCGGCTCGCGAGGGATTCGGTTGGCCGCCGAGCTGCGTGCTCGAGTGCCGAGCTCCGCTGCTGCCCCCGCACCACCGGCGTATATACACTCCACCCGAAACAAGCCCCGCCGCTGGAGAGTTTTAGGTGTGTTCGTGCTTGCGTGCGGCGTGAGCACACCGTGCTCTACGTGGACGGAAAACATAAACGATCGACGCCACGGAGGACTTCGGCGCGGCCGCCCGGCCTGACGCTGCTGCTGCTGCTGCTGAGGCCGGTCGCGAGAGGCGCTTCGCTCGGTACAAAAGAGGCTCCCTCTCTCCTCAGCGGGGCAGGGCTCGACGCGAGTGGGCCGACGTTTTGGGTGCACCAATTAGACGCAATTTAATTTGCGTCCCCTCCCGCGGCACTGGCGCCCGGATAAGAGCGCGCAGACTCCTCCTGTTTCCCTGGCCGGTCGGAGAGCGTGCCTTTCAGTCTCGGCCGTGCGAGGGGACCCAGGAGGGCAAAGAAAACAAGGGCTGGGCGTTCGAAGAATGCGGCGGCCGGGTGTGCAGGCCACGAAGGCCGGCCGGTGGTGCGCAAGCCGTGCGTAGCCATGGGCGGCGGCGTTCTCGTCGCTGCCGACGGCTAATTAGTCCACCTGTCCTCCGCCCTGCGACCGCCACGTCCCCTCGTGGCCTCTTCTTATTTCCTCTTCGTGCAAGTGGTGGTGGCCGCCGCCAGCGGGTGGTCGACGGACGGGGAGCGCGATGCGGTCGATACCGCCGCAGATTCGCAGCTGTTTATGATATACAGTGTTTGTCTGACGGCGGTTTTGTAGAGAAGCTAGTACTTCCGTGGGTAGCGACTCGTGTAAGGACGCCGGTGTGTCCCAGACACGCAGGGATTTCGCGGCGACTGGTTTGGGTTATTAGCTTGCCTGGCGTCACAAACTGGCAGCCCTGGTAAACAAAGACTGGGAAGCCGGATTTTTCGCGCGGAGTATATGTTTCTGAAGTGTGGACGTCCCTATTTGGTCTCGCTAGTAATAGTCATTGTTGCATGCTTACCAGACGCCATATTTTCCTTGTTACATGCTGTGTCTTTTCCGGGTAGCTGTGCGTTTGTCAAGATCGCTACTGAAGAAAAAACAATTGCCGGTGGTTTAGCTCTGGTTCAACCTGGATTGATGCGATAGCGACAGCTGGCCGAGTGGAACTTGGTCACGTGACCAACCACGTGACGAGCCACATGATCAGCCACGGCGCCGCGCCGCCGGCAGCTGCTCCGCACCACGTCACCAACCACGTGACGGCGCAGCCACAGGGGTGGCGGCGCCGCCACGCTGAAGGCTCGAAATGCTACCGTAACCTAGCTATCGCTACAAAAAACCTCTCTCATCGCCTCTTTGCCAGTCACCTCGAACACCAAACCAACTCTTGAATTTACCTTCGTGTGTTTACGCGCCGTGAGATCTATGCGTATTTATTCGAGAACGGGGCTTTAAATGCAGGCTTGTCTAGATTGCAACCAGCATGCGACTAATTCATGATATGTTTGGTACTTTCTGTTCTCACAGCGGCTTTCGAATTGAAATAAATAATTGGTTTTGGGGGAAAGAAATGGCGCAGTATCTGTCTCATATATCGTTGGACACCTGACCGCGCCGTTAAGGGAAGGGATAAAGGAGGATGAAAGAAGAGAGGAACAAATAGGTCCGTAGTGGAGGGCTCCGGAATAATTTCGACCACCTGGGGATCTTTAACGTGCACTGACATCGCACAGCACACGGGCGCCTTAGCGTTTTTCCTCCATAAAAACGCAGCCGCCGCGGTCGGGTTCGAACCCGGGAACTCCGGATCAGTAGTCGAGCGCCCTAACCACTGAGCCACCGCGGCGGGATTTCGAATTGAGTAGCTTTGATTTTCAAGCTTCTCAATATAGTTTCGGTTTTCAGTATGTACAGAAGCCGTACACAACATGTCCAGCAAAGGTCCACGAAACGGTGGCCAATAGCACGGGTTGTCGCGAAAATCTGTCGCATAATTTCCTGCGTACAAATACAGGCGGTATGAACTGCGGGAGTTTGCATCAGAAATCTCGAGCAGCATCGCGAGAATGTAAATCACCGATCTTAAGGGTTGGCTTGGCGAGACAATGAAAACGAGAGCTCACTCACTCACCCACTTGTTGACCACCCGTAATAATGTTAGATGAATTAATAATGATATCTGAGACGCTTCACCGAATTCGGAGGCTATCCTGTGCCCGTGTGAGTCGTATCCGAAAAACACGTCGCTATAGTCTCGCACGCGTGAGCTGGAGCCGCGCGACGGAAATAAACGCTGTACGCCGAGTCCCTGAGACAATGCGACGCGTTGATACAAGCCGCCGCAGTACACGTAATAAATCTCGCCAGAGACAGCAAGTGAAGCAGCAGGCTCACGACGGAGCAGCATTGCAGTTTGAGAGAAGAAAACGACTGCAGCGCCGCTGCGCGGCGTCGGCGAGCGCAGCCGCTCTTTTAGAGGGCCCTCTGAAAGGGCGCGCACGCGCCCCCACTAACGTGTACACGCAAAAGTGGAGGAAAGAAGCGCGCTCGTAAGAAAACACCGCTTTGTTCGCTAAGCCCCGCGGAATCCGGACATTTTCCCTTCGAGAAGACGGACGGGCTCTTTCGCCCTGTGCCCGGTCTCGCCGTGTAAGCCTATTAATATCGTTTCAGGACCCTGGACCCGCTGTATAGCGTGCTATAAGAGCGGTAGAAGGACGAACAGGGACAGGATGCGAGAAAACAAAAAAAAATTAGAAGGAAAAATACTCGTCTGCTGTTCTCTCTCTGCCTTCCCTGACAAAGGGTCGACAATGACGATCCCTTTCCTCCCCGGGCACTTTCTTCTTCCTCCGAAGGCTGTAAATCTGAGAGGCGGTCGCTGCAGGCGAGACCCCGGGTTGCGCGGCCCGCGAAGACACGCGCTTGCCGAGAAACCCGGGGTTCTCCATTCCAAACCCCTCTCCAGCGTCGTTTTTGCAATGAGCGAAATATTTCACTCCGGCGGCGGACGCCTAATCTTGGCGCGCTGCTCTTTCCAACCCCTTTCTCTCTTTTTATTCCACGCCGTGCAGACGCTCTCGCCTTCCCTCTTTGCCGCCCGCATGCACTGCTGCTGATGCTTCTGCTGCACAACCCCCGCCACCCAAGAGTGATTTTAGCTTTTCCCCTTTTTTTCTTTATTTAATTAAAGGAGGGCAATTTCGTTTCGACCCTCCGCGCTCGCTCGCGAACACTTAAGGAGCCGACCGTGGGCGTTTGCGTTCTCGCATTCCCTGCAAGTCAGTGCCGCGTGGCCATTCGAAATATTTCGTGCCGCTCCTGGCATAGCCCGGCCGTCCTACATTATATGGCTGCGGAACTCGTTCCCGCGATAGATGGGTGCGCTGTCAGTGCGTGGAAGTGGGCGACGACGACTTCTATCTTCCGTACACGCTTTTTCTCTCTCTGTTTTGGCTGCTGCTCTGCTCGCGTCATCTATCGTCAGTGGAGCGAACGAATGCCGTCTGAATTACCGATGGCTATACCGCGCTACCGGTCTTGAGCGAAAATCGCCGCGAGACTAGACGATTAATTATATGGTGGGTGTACAAGGCAGTGATAGAGTTCTTGCACTATCTGCGAGATTCTTAAGCAGTTCTTTTTTATACGGCATTGCGATTTGCCTCATAAGGTATTATACAATTTGCCGACCGACCCGAAGAGCAGGTATAGGTGCGCACAGTGTGCACAGGTGAAAAGAGAAGCTGAGATGGTAGATTCTTTTTGTTTTTTAGCACATGCAGGGCTTCGCTGCCGAGACAAGCCGGTGGGGACTTGCTCAATAATTAGTACATCCTGCTGCGTTTCTACACGACTATAATAAACAAATTTTGTAGTTTATGGTTTATGGGGGCTTAACGACCTAAAACGACTCAGGCTAAAGGAACGCCGTAGTGAAGGGCTCCGGAAATTCCGACCACCTGAGCTTCTTTAACGTGCACTGACATCGTACATCACGCGGGCCTATAGAATTTCGCCTGCATCGAAATTCGACTGCCGCGGCCGGGATCGAACGCACATCTTTCGGGTCAGCAGCCAAGCGCCATAACTATACTGAGCCACCGCGGCGGTGATAAACAAATTTTAATTCAATGATTGATTGGTTTTGTCCTACCAGAACAACAGTGCATTCTACGAGACACTCCTGTGGAAGGCTCCGGATTACTTTCGAGCACTCGGTGATCTTTGCACCGAAATATCGATATACCCCCCCCCTTCCACACACACACACACAAACACACACGCACACATACACGCACTCCTTTTTTTTTTTGCATTTCCCCACAATGAAATGCCGCCGCGGCCGGTATCGAACCCGCCACCGTATGCTCGCAGCTGAGGGCCACTGACCAGTGAGCCACCGCCGTGGGTGAATAAGCCTTATACGTAAGCAACACGTCCCGCGTCTACGGCGCACGGGTTGCGGCGGCATCTCAGTGCGTACTGCAACCTGTCGGAACTCCCATTTCGGTTAGTGGCGCGCGGCGAGATATGAAGACACGGCGCCAAATGGAAACAGCAAGAGAACACGCTAAAGAGAAAGTGCGCGGAGCGCAAACAACAAGCATGCACGTAAAGAGGCGGTCGGCGAGACCGCAAAACAGATGGACGGACAGACGAACAGACGTGAGATATGCGCCGAGCAGAAAATGAGCAAAAGAGAGATACCGAATGGGTGGTTAGGCTTAGGAGGGGGGGGGGGGGGGGGGGCATTGCAGCTACCAACGCACACACACGGGAGATCTGGGCGTTTCTTCCAGAGCAGCAGCGCGCCGCGCGGCCCTCGCGACCGCGTATAGCAGGCGAATACGTTAACGTTCGTCGCAGCTGCTCACTGATTGGCCTCATATTTCACACGGAAGCCGCAAGGGAAAAAGAAGAACGGAGAGAAGAAGAAGAAAGAAAAAAGAAGAGAGCGAAGCAAGAGCCGAGAAAGCGGAGCAACACTATAGCCCGTCCGCCGCATAAATTACGGGGGCAGCGCACGCTGACTCCCTCCCGACGGCTGCTAGCTGCTGCCCTCGGTGGCGGTGCTGGTAAACGCGCTATAGATGCCGGCTCCGTACACGGGCGCGGAGTCCATTTTGCTCCTGCTTTGCTTATTTTATCTTCGCGCTTTTGCATTCGCACAAAGGACGTAACGAGCGATGGCCGATCCGGTGGAACCAGGTCGTTAGACGTGATCGCGGCATCGCGCGGTGTGTGTGTCACTCCTCCTCCTCCTCTTCTTGCCTGATCGACGTGTGAAAGGGTGCGGTGTTTGCTGGTTCTTTTATTTGCTTTCGTACTTTCGAATACTCCCGTGCATGCCCCGGGAAACTGCGGGCGCTGATGCAGCAGCTGGCAACTTTCTTTAAATTTATAGCGCCCGCATAACGTCGAAGACGCTCTTGAGTCGCTGGTATTGTGGCTCGATGTTTCGAGGCTGGAGTTCAACTCTTGCCATTGTGCTACCCGTGGAAAAAAGAGCCAACCGTTACAGGTTCACTTCAAGCGCTTTTACTTGAGCTAACTAGAGTCACTCTATAAGTACCTAGAGTGGCGCTTAGGTCTGCCGAGATGCCGCAAGAAGCATCCAAGTCATGCGGAAAAGCGGCACTTCGCGCTTGCAGGATACGCTATACGGCGCAACTCAGACGGGGAAATCATCGAGCGATTACCTTAGGCAATCCCATTCCATATGCTTTACCTTGGGCACTGCTGATTTATATAATTATACCGAGTGAAAGGCTCGGACAACTGGTCTCGCTGTGCGGCTTTGCCGCAAAGCTTGGATGCTTTCTGCGGCAACTCGGTAGTCCTACACGCAACTCTAGGTACTTATACAATAACCAGAGCAAACTCGCAAGGAGCTCCCTCCGTGCCGCATGCAGGACTGAACACACGCTCGCCGCAAAACGAATAGCGTTTAGCAGGCGCTTTTGACGTACAAGTCCACCTCGCTTATAATTCTGATGGCTACAGTTTTCAGCGACGTCATTCGTTGCAGATGAGTAATGCTAAATTGATAACTTTAAAGCTCAATCGTGATTGAAAGTCTACAAAAGTAGCGGTGCAGGATAGTTGGTTCTAGTGGCAGGGTGTAGTGCAAACTGACTGTGAGCTGCGTTCCTTCCTTGTCGGTGGCGTTTTTTTCGTTACCATGAAGTCCGAAAATCTGTTTTGACACGGTGGCCGTTGCGAACGTTAAGACAAACAATCCGGAAATTCTTGGAAAAAGAAGCCGTTTCGTTGAATAGATTAAACATGACTGACGATTAACGATGAGCATGTGTGTCAGTCGACATTTAAATGTTCGAAAAGGAAGCTTTGGTTTCGATGCGCGCCGGACGAGATGCACGAATTGATAATAACGACGAGGCCGCCCTATAGGGAACCTGCGCTGCCAAGATGGCACTGCAATTGTTCCATTCGATGACTCAAAACTGCTTTTGTCAGGCGCTTGGGCCGCTGCAAACGCGAGAACACAATCTGCGCGATTAGATACCCGCGTTTGGCTGACAGCATTCATTGCCTAGCTTCTCTCGGCGTAGCCCAGATAGCTGACGCACGGCACGTGCGCCTTCGACCGAGCGCGGAGGCTCACGCCAATAAGCGCCTGAAGGTGGCGCGGAAAAGTACGAAGAGTACTACCCAAAACTGCTTGCTTTTCTCGCTAGGCAGTGTGTTATGGCGCTGCAATCGGCGCCGCAAACTTCAGCGCAAGTTCCCCATAGGGCCGCCATGCGTGTTTGGAATCAGCGAATGCTGATCCGCCTTTCGCGCATGTTCTCAACATGATTGTCTTCTTCCAGGGATGCTTGTGCTCTGTGCAATGATTGTTTTGCATATGGCACAGAGTTCTTATACGCCTCACGTCCAGTCCACCTAACACCCGTGCTAAGTAGGAGCACGCAGCTGCCAAGTGCTACTAGGAAAGACATTCCCACCGAAGATTGCATTTCGACACGAAACAGGCTGCCGTTTCATCTACCGTGAAACTTCGAAATGCAGCGATGGAAAATGATTTCCTCGGCAGACTCACGGCAAGAAGTTGCAAGGTGCATATAGCTATAGAAGACATGTAACTTTTGTGTTTCTGAGCTTCGGCTTTATGAGCTTACCTTTAATGCGAAAGCATGCAGTGCTAGCACCTGCACCTTAACGGCGCCGAGCAACTCGATACGGTTCCAGGCGGCTTCTCAGTGTCATTAACATACAGTACTACTATCAATATGTGTATAAATATAGCTTACCCCTTGGAGCAGTACTCGGGAAGCTGTGCAATAGTTCCTAGATTAGATTGTTTCCTTTCAACGCTCACAAACACACGATTATCAAAGGGTGTTCACCAAACCCGTGTACCTAAGAAAAACTAGTAATGCTTTTGTCCCTCGCACAGCCGAAGTCGCATCACTCCAGGGTCCAAGGGCATGCTCCAGGTGCACGGGGCCGTCCTGGCGGGGTCCTAAACCACTTAACAGTGCCTTGCGATGGTTATCAAAATTTTGCGGCGGCAGACCAAGTGTTGAAGATGCTCACGCACACCACATGTTGGACACAGAGTGCTACTTGATGCACCAATTTTATGTAGATAGAATTTGGTGAAGGTAACATCCAGGCGAATTTGGTGAAGGCAATTTCGATCACGTATATCTATATTGCGTAGCATCGGAAGTCACAAGCGGGGTCGATACCAAGAAGGGGGTCTATATTGACGCAGCAGGCCACACCATAAAGAGCGATTCGTCTGCCAGGATTTAGCAGCCTTTTCCTGTCTTTTTCGCCCTCTTCTCTTCTTTCATTCTCACCTGGATTAGCATGCTAGGCTAACAACCAGGCAGACCTCTCCTGTATTCATTTAAAACATACAGTACTACTGCCAATATAGGTATACCTACAGCTTACTCCTTGGAGCACTACTCGGGAAGATGTGCAATAGTTACTAGATTGTTTTTTTCTACGCTGTCAATTCACGTGATAGTAAAGAATTATGTCTGAATATCGAACCATTTCTCATTTCACCCCCACCCTCGCTGTTCCCGCGTCGCTCGCAATTCACGCGAGCAGACTGTGTTCACTCGCCCTGTTGGCGCTAATTTTCTCGACTCAGCTTTCTATACCGAGCGCGACCCTGTTCCTCCCACAGAATTCCTCGTCACGTCTCGTGTCTGTTTTACACCCACAGATCCTCGCACTTGTCCGGGCGCGAAGCAACGCCCCGGTGACAAGTGGCGCAGTTCTCGCGATGCAAGCCAGCCCGAAAAGGGAGAGAGCAGCAAAAATACAAGAGGGCGAAAGTGCCACGACAACCACGACTTTCCTCGTCCTGCACTCGTTCGGGTCCCCCGCCAAAGCTGGGCGACAGGTCGGCCCACGCCATCTCTTTCTGGGGCAATGCCTCGCGGTGTCAGCGGACTCGCATAAAGATACGGCCCGGCGCGGGGGTGGCAAGGGAGGAAGCGTCGTCGCGATCTTCCCGACTTCGGCGCGGCGCGCGCTTTTTCCAGACAGGGTGATTTCGGTGATCCGCACGCTCGGTTATTCATGTCCTTATACGCGCTGGGAAAGCGATGGCGGCGTGGAAAGGGTGGGCGTGTGTGAGGGGCGAGGAGGACAGATGGACGACAGCCGCCGCGCAGCACAGTACAGCGACAGCAGCAGCAGAAGCGGCAGAAGCAGCAGGTCGTCACCGGCGTCGTAAAAAAACGCTCGGAACGAGGTTGTACAGCACGACTGTTCAAGCCGCTTTTACGTCCGCCGCGTTATCGGACCGAACCCGCGCATTAATGGCGCCCCCTACCACCGCTTGGGGCTCTCTCTCTCTCTCTCTTGCTCGCGGTTATCGCCGCAACCAAGAAGGTGCAGCAGCAGCAGCGACAATCCCTGGCACAAAAACCTTACGTGGACCTAGCTTTGGGTTTCCAATGCCGATTATGCGCGCACAGTCGCCGCGAGGTCGCGTCGCGAACGGCCGTAAAATCGCGGGCGACGGTTTCGGCTCCGTGTCTGTGCTCGAGCATGCGTGTGTATGTGTGTGTGTGCGCGCGCCTTCGTGTAAACGGATCCTTGAGATCTGGAGGGGACGGTGACTATAAAAGCGAGGCGTCTTTCCTTCGTTCCACTATCCTTATCTTTCTTCGGTAATTTTTTGTTGTTTATTTGCGGCTTCTAGTTCCACTGTTCCTGCTTCTTTAGAGAAGCATGCGGCCGTGCAGGACGTTGCAAAGTGCGCCATTGCGATTCTGGAGCGCGGCCCGCTAATTTAACTCGCGCGCTCGGGCGTCGCGTCTTTTTCTTTAACGCTCCCGATGGAAGCTGCTGCTGTATACGAGCCCCATTTTGCATGCGCGATGTGAAGCGAATGCTTCGGAGTTTCCGCTTCTCCACACATTCCAGGAGACTCGGGTTAAGCACGTCGTAATAATCCCGGACGACACGCCGGGCTTGGCGGCGCTGCGTTAAAGACGTTCGCCGCTTCCGCCTGCTTCTCTCGAAGTTCCTGGAATGCGCCTTTAACAGTACTGCTGCCAGCTCATGGAGGCAACTAATTTGTGCAACGAAGTCATAACGCGAGTACTTTCTTGTTGCTTTTTCGTTGCATAGTGCGAAAGTCAGCGTGTTTAGCACCTATTGAAGGCAGGCGTGGAACTTGATCACGACCTTCTTTTTCTTTTTTTTGTTTAAAAAGAAAGTACAAATCGCGTAAAAAAGGCGAAATTCTCTCACAAGATAATATTAAGTACTCATGACACTTTCAAGAGGTCCAAACGACATGGGCTGGCACGTAGAAGAGTATCCACGGGGGAAGATGTCAGGAGGAAGTGGGTTAATGGTAAGGTGTATGTAGGTGCAGGCTCTTGAGAAACTGCGATGCGACATAAAAACGGGGCAAAGCTGTAAGCAAAGAGCGATCGTATTTGCGCTCTATCCCGTTTTGAAGCGATAGCTTCACTACGCTAGGTTTTAAGGGGGCAGCGTCAGCACAGTCACGTCACGTGACAGGTCATGTGACCTGCTGACGTCATCTTATTCTGCCCACCGTGGCAGGTGGCAACTGCCCCATCGGGCATTTCATCAACGCTTTACAGACAATCCGTCCGGCAGTGTGTTTGGCGTTTGTGAACGTAGCCATGCGAAGGAAGCTTTCGTTTCTCACCAGGGTTAACCAAAGTTTAAACCACGGGTAACTTTATTTATTTATTTATTTATTTATTTATTTATTTATTTATTTATTTATTTATTTATTCAATGCTGCAAACCTTGCACGGGTGAAAGCAGGGTGCGTAAAACGGTAAACAAAGACAATATAAACAATGCTAATATTTAGCGTCATTCGATTTCATTTACACACGATACGCTGCGCTTTGTCGTGATTCATCGCGCGGCCCGTGAATGCAGTGTATGTACACGGGCGTCCAGACACTCACCGGCGAGCTCCACGCTGGAGTTGCGCGAACGGGCCGAGCCCAGCGGGTTGGTGGCGCTGCACCAGTAGAGGCCCGTGTCCTGGTCCCGCCGGCTGTGCTGCACTTGCAGGAAGAAGAGCTGTCCCTCGGGCAGCACCATGCGCGTCGCCGAGTCGCGCACGGGCCGCCCGTCGTGGAACCAGGCGATGCGCGGCGGCGGGTCGCCGTCCGCGCCGCACCGCAGCGTCACCGGCTCGTGCTTGCGAACCACCACGTCCATCGGCTGCTCGGTGATGCGCGGGGCGCGGCCGCCTCCCCGGCTGGACGCTGCACGAGGAGGAGGAGGACCATTTATTCAGCGTCATTCGATTTCATTCATTACGCTAAATCATAACAAAGTAACAGTAATTTGCTCCATTTTACAATTAACACATACCTTTGAAAAATGAAAACTGGTTTTTGGGGAAAGGAAATGGCGCAGTATCTGTCTCATATATCGTTGGACACCTGAACCGCGCCGTAAGGGAAGGGATGAAGGAGGGAGTGAAAGAATAAAGAGGTGCCGTAGTGGAGGGCTCCGGAATAATTCCGACTACCTGGGGATCTTTGACGTGCACTGGCACCGCATAGCACACGGGCGCCTTAGCGTTTCGCCTCCATAAAAACGCGGCCGCCGCGGTCGGGTTCGAACACGGGTACTCCGAATCAGTAGCAGAGAGCCCTAACCACTGAGCCACCGCGGCGGGTACATACCTTTCCATCAAATGTTACTTTTTGGCTGAAGGTGCACTTACCGACTTGTCACTTCTTTTAAAGATTTTAGAGAAAGCAGATGTTTCAAGCAAACTATGCATATGAGCAATCATAGCCAATTTTTTACAAGGAATACATTTTTAACTACTCCTCAACCACGTTCTCATTCCTGAGAAGAAGGCTGAGGTTTTTATTTAATCTGTTGGGAGCTTCGCGAACCTTGTCCAGCTAAGGATCGATGGTTGCTGAGGTTACCCGACACTGTTTAAAGCTTGCACTATTAGCCATTTTCTAAATTTATTTTCTTTGTCAGTACTAGGTAGTACGAGTTAATTTATTAGGCCCTCTACACCACCAATGTTTTTTCACAATTTTGTAAAATTCTGCAGAACAAAAATTTGCTATACCTTGAGCTTGGCGCGTGATAGTCTCAGATCCTTATGCGCCCCTAAACCAAACACAATACAACACACTTAATTGTAAAAAAGCTTCGCAGAGGGCACGGAAACATCAAAGTAAAGCGTAATTACCATGGTAATGATCAGTACTAGCTATAGGTTGGATTCTTTGATTTCAGTTCGATGCTACTCCAGATTTCATTAGTGGTTGAAAAAAACTGAAAGCTGACCCTGAGTAGTGAAAGTTTAGTGCCATATTTTGTAAATTTTTTTTGCGGTTCATTCTTTCGGCTTTTTATCTTCCAATGCCCGAATATAACGTATTTCAGGACAGGCAAGAACCGGTAATTTCCATCAGAAACCTAAACAGAACACATTATTTTCACTTTCAGGGCCGGCTTTCTCCTTTCCATGAATAATAATTGCTGCATCAGACCTGCATTATTATCGCTATTAATTATACCCCTGTATCTCCCCATCGTTACATCGAATATAGGTTAAGCCAATCCATCCGATCAGCAGATCTAAACAATGTCGGCGGCGCATTATCTGCGACTCACAGGCGGAAGGACGACCTTCTCCGATTAATAGATTTCGACAGAAAGCCAGATAAAAATCACGCCGCATTCTTTATTTGGAGGACACTACTTGTAGTGTTCATCGTCTACACCCGTGATTACCAGATTTGAATAGGCAGAGCACGTCGGCTCAGACGACAACGCGTGCGCTACATAGTGTTTGCATCGCTGAATCGGACAGCTACAAACCTTTAGTGCATTCGAAGAAACCAGCTCTGGCTGCGAAAGTTATCTGACGCATACACTGTGTGATTTCAAATGCTTGGAATTATCCCACACGAAGTGAGAGCTTTGAGCTATCAACCGAAAAATAAAGTAATCTTCGGAGACAGGTACTGGGTTTAGGTTAGGGTTATCTGACTTCCGCTGGAAATTGAGATGCAGTTGTAGCTTTGTCGCTTTTGCGGCAGGCGGATCTGGATTCCTCGTGACGCCGAAAAGAGAAAGGGGAAAAGAAAGAAGAGAAAAGCCGAGAGGCGAAGGCAGCAGCACTCATTTGTATGCCGCGTCCCTACGCCTTGACGCCGAGGGCACCGATAACGGCGCTAGATGCTCGCAGGCTGGCATACAGTCTTGTCAAGTCGCACTAAAGCCGATGTGCTCGAGGCGCCCTTTTGCGCACGACGTCAAAGCTTTGCGCACGCGCCCAGAGCAGCAAAGAGAGGCCGAATCGCGGCGCGGGTCTTATACAAAACACGCCCCGGGAAGAAGCTTAGCTGGGAAAAAGTCATAACTCGGCACGTCCGGGACCGCTGAGTCGGACGCAATATACGGTATATACAGAGTGTGTACTATGTATATATATACTACATATACAGCGAGGAAGAGAGATCGTGCACTTTCCCAGCTGTTCGTTTCGAACTACACTTCTATACTTTTGGGGGGAGCGCACTGGACGCTTTTGTTTGTTTTCTAGGTTCGACAGCGCTCCGAGCAGTCGCGGCGCCGCCTAGAGGACGTCTGTTTGTTTTTAGAAGCCGCCCGGGGGTCCCGCGAGGAAAGGTGCGCCTCGACGTTTCAGGTCCCGTGCCGACCACGCTGTCGACGCTGGGAAGAAGCTAGCGCGACCGACGGACCGAACGGCGGCGACGAGGGAGTACACAGACGGCACACGCAATATCCGGTGTCTTGGGCGCACCACTCGGGGGTTTCAAGGGTTCCGGACGTGCCTCCTCGGCGGCAATATCGAAAGCCGCCGAGGATTTGATCGAGCTCTTCCACAGCTCCGCCGCCACCGCGACAGCTTGACTCTCTTTTACCGGCGCTTCTTCACGTCTGCTTTCTTTCTCCTCTTCGCTTCAGTTTATCGCGATTCCGTGGCGTGTGTTCGCGTACAGAGCTTCACGACGCCACGGTGCCGAAGTGCTATCTACTTGATCACTGAGAAAACATGTGCTGCTCCCTGGAAAGGCGAGACTGTGTTGGCGGGGTTATGAGGGTTTTTTTTTTACCTCCGACGCCTCCGTGTCCTGCCAGCCACGAAGAGAAAGGAATCACTGGGTAGCGGCGACGAGTGCGCCCGTGTCCACCTTAGTGGCTCGCTAATAAGAAACGACCGTAGTTCGGTGAACCGCGGGTGTCAATGTTTTTACTGCCCAGCGGGTGATATGACAGATCCGTGTTGGCGGTGCGCTGTCGAAGTGGCAGGCTAGCGTTCATTAAGGCGTCCTCGAGCCGGGACTTCCTGGTAATCTAACGGTACGCGAGAGCTGGTGTCAAACTCAGAAGAAGCAAGCGCAAAGGCTTGTTGAACGTACACAAGCGTGACATAGCAAAAACGTAGAAGGGCTGTGCCTTCGTTGATCCTCGTAGCAACACCTCCCCCCCACCCTCGCCACCTTCTAGATAAGAGGTTACTCCTCTAGACCCTAGGCTTCTTTCGCAAGGCCTTAGACACAATTAAGAGCCAATTCCATGCGCTATACGTTGCACTGCCACGCCTGTTTGCAGCGGTTTTAGATCCACAAGGAATTCCTGGGTGAACGGCTAAAGAGAAAGGGTGACATGCAGCAGCGAATGAGCAACCGTATTGTTCCCCGCTCCCCTCTGCGGTGATCTCGAAGACCACGGTGTTTCTCTCTCTAATAAGGAAACGGACGACTGCCGCGTCGCCCAGCCAACCCTTTGACAAAGCGAAACCAAAGGGGAGGGGAGGGTTCGGTAGAAACCTGCAGATGTGGGGTGGGTGTCGGTGCATCGTGCGCGTCTGATCCATTTGTGTTCATTTGAGGTTAGCCGTCCCCGCCGGCGGCCCCGCGCACAACACGCCGAGCCAGCGCTGAGTTGCCTCTTGGGAAGCAAACAGAGCAGTCAGCAGCGGCGAGTCCCTCCCCGCCACGAATTGGGGAACAAACTCGCCCGCAGGGCTCCTCCGCTATTGAAGCGCGCCGACGCCGAGCGCGTCGTCTTCCCTCGAGGAGGAGGAGGAGGAGGAGGAGGAGGGAGAAGGCGTCGGGCGACGCACAGAGCCTCCCAATTAAGGAAGCTATCCGCATGCCGCCTTTGTGAGTCCGCTGCGCGGTTGGTGGTGCGCATTGTGGAGGCGGCATGCGACTCTCGTCGTCGTGATGCCGACCCGTGCTCTCTTCAGGCCGGAGCACTTTGTACAGGAGGGCCAGCTCAGAGGTCGAACAACGCGAGGCCGCTGTCTGGTGGTGGAGGCGAGTGCGTCAGACGCCAGATGCCGCTGTTTGAGAGCGAAGCTGACGAATCGAATGTCGCTCCGCGAGCCCCGAAGGCAGATTGAGGCTGGAACGAACCAAGTGGGAGGAAAAGATAAATAGAGTGCGACGTCATTGGCGGACCTTTTCAGGAAAGGTTTGGCTGCGCGGTTTCAGTGCCGCGCTTGTCGAACCGTGTGGCGGAACGCGAGGCATGTATCAACGGCGACGTTCGTGTCTGCTATGCTTGCCGCTTACGGAGCTCGACAATGAGCCATCAAAGTTTGGCTCTTCCTGGAGGTTAGGCAGCTTGCATAACGCGCAAAGCGGGACAAGCTGTTTGCATCGTGGAAATCGATTTCGAGCAAATTTCGTCGTTTAAAATTAGAAAGCACAAAGGTTTTGACAGAGAACTACGCTTGCCGCGGAATTAAACTTTGTAATATGAAAAAAGTGTCCATGATTGGCTGTGCTATAATGTTTTGTTGGTGTTTCTTTACTTCTTGTGATCGTGTAGTTTTTCACCTTGAAGTGCTATTTTGTGATTGCTTTTGTTGCCTTTTCTTCCATTGTAATAAGTTTTCATTTGAACCTTGATTGCTGTTACCGAATTGTAGGGGGTCCAGGGCTCTGTCAAGCTGTCAGTGGGCAGCTTTTACTCCGGGCTCCCCGTCATCATGTACCGCATGATGGTCGAAATAAAGCATTATTATTATTATTATTATTATTATTATTATTATTATTATTATTATTATTATTATTATTATTATTATTATTATTATTATTATTACTTCCTAGCAGCTTGTCAGCGCGATATTTGCTTGTAGTGTAAACCACGCTTCCTTTTAGTAAAGATCATAACCATTTCAGGGACAAAAAAGAAAAATACTTCAAAATTGAAATAGTGGTGCTCTGCGTTCGGGCCACTTTACACGCAATGTGACCAGCAGTTCTCATTAATTTGCTGGGAGGAAGATGAGAACTCTGTGAATTTTATTCGTCATCCCGTAGTACTCGCCTGTTTACTGACTCATATGAACCACCTCGGACGGTGGCCGCTGCGACAGTCGGCTCTGAAAAAAATATCAGGCACTGTTCCCTTTCTTGAAAGCGTCGTGCCCGAGGATAGACCTTGCAGCACGCGAAGCCTTTAGTTTCTTCTTTACTCACATATCATTTTGTTCACAACAGTGGCTACTTGTGTGGTTGGTACATAGTTTTAATAGGAAGGGCGCGACAAAAACAGGGCATCGCCCGTCCTTCCAAAGTCCTGTCTTTGGCCCGCCCTTTTTCTCCTTGCCCTTATCCCTCCATCCCGTTCCCTTGGTACCTTGTCCTGGTTAACCTCCCCACCGTTCCTTCTCTCTCTCTCTGTCTCTCCCATTTTTCTGAGCTTCTTCTTTTCCTGTCGTTAATTTTTCCGGTAATTAAGGAGCCTTGGAGCACAGCAATGTGTTTCGGTCCTGATTTAAGGGATGAAATCTTCGCAGTATAAATTCATACTCTGTCCTAGCCTCAGACTCCGCGGTGCAGCTCTTCGCTGCCCAAACCGCGTCCCTACGAGCGATGGTCGAGGGTGAAAAACAACAGAAACCCCGAAAAACGCGACGAAATGATAAGCGAGAAGGAGAAGGAACGCGGCAGGTATACGGGGACAGAGTGAGAGGGAGAGAGAAGCCCGGAGCTCAGCAGCGCCGGGCGCACAACGCCGTTTTTGGAGTTGTGATTTCGCGCCGCCTCAAAGTCGTTAGGCGCGCATTTGCCGACAAGGCTCCAACGTGCATAGCAGCGGGCCCGCGCTGCTCTTTCGCCCCCCCCCCCCCCCTCTCTCTCTCTCTCTCCTTTGCAGTGTATGTCTAAGGAGATAGCGCGGCAGATGGCCTCCGTCCCAGGTCTTTCCTTCTCTCAGCTTAATCCCCGGCACACGACAGGAAACCCCAGCCATCACTCCGGTCTCCTTTCTTCTGCCTCGCACGGTGCGTACGTCTGCGCGTGGGCGCGTTTTTGGAGCCGTCTCTGGGCCGACGATAACTCGCTGAGCGAAGGGGGGAATCGCCGCAGCGGGGTCTGTCTGAGCCGCTTTCCTCAGGTTTCGAGCGCCTTTTTCTGAAAGCCTTCAAATCCTAATGAGCAGGGACCTCCTCGCCGTGGTAGGCAGGAAGGGCCGGGCTCCTGGACGGCAGGAAGAAACCCGCGACGCGCTTCCGTCCGCGCGCGCGCCAGCGTAATGGGATTTTAACCTTCTCCTCTCCGAGAAACCGCTGCCCGATGGTGGCGATACTATTTGTATGTTTGTTACGGGCGACACAGAGGGCAGTACGCTGTGCCAATTTTTCTACTGATTTTTGTTTTAGTTTTCTTTGTTTGCTGCCGAAGTGAAGGTGCGAACGAAGAAAGCCGGCATGCAACAGGACTAAAAGCGGGTGCGTTTTTCATTCTGGGCTGAGCTGAAAGGCTTGCAGCTTGATACGGAATACAGTGGGCAATGAATGCGACAACAAAACACACTAAAAAAACGGTTGCGGTATTTAAAGGACGAAATGCGCAAAATATTAAAAACCGTCAAAAATTACGAACGGACGAAAGTTCCACGCTCGAATACGAACGCGCCTGTATTGGAGTAAAAATGGGAGTAATCTGTCCTCTAGCCCACTCCCTTTTACGAAAGGCAGTGCGCTAGAAGAGGGTTTATTCCCTTTTTACGCCTTTCTGTTTAGAGTGATAGGCTTAACAAAAAACGAGACGCCCACTGAAGCAGGCCGTAAACCGGCACAAATCCGTTAACGAAGGGCGCCATCTGATCTTCAGCAGCAAACGAAAGGCGTGTCGATCGCTTCCGAAAGAGTTTAAAAACACTTCGTTCAACGCGAACGCCCCTGCCTGCTCGTCGATACGAGAAAGTATCCCCACGGAAAGAAATAACGGAGCATGCACGCTCACTAGGGGGATTAGGCGAGAGGTTCTGGCGGCAGTCACGTTTCCGAATGACAGCGAGAGTAGCGCAGTCGGCGGCGAAACCCATTTGGACGTGATTACTGCGCCTCCTGCGACGTTTTTACGGTCGGGCTCGCGACGGCTGTGTCGGCCTCGTAACATGTTCAACATGTGTCTAATTGCTTCGGGCGCGTTACGTGGCCGCTATCAAGTGCAGTGTACCGTTTGACGATACGGACGTGCTCGCTGCGTGTGTAGTGTACAGCCGAGCTCAATTAACCGCCCACGTGCGTAGCCACACCTTTGGCGAATTTGGTTGACACGCTACAGGCGCCGTTAACGACGCGTTCCAGGGCGCTTTGTAGCACGCTCTGGTTGAGATATATCCTTGTCGGTCTTATTTTGGCTTCCTCGAAACGAGGCCACGAACCCGGCTTTGCTATGTGCTGTGATAGGCTCTGTACATTGCGGAGTTTTTTCGCTACTGACATGGCAGTTTTTTATCTGCCTGGGAATGCTCTACCCAAGTCATTCATGCGCCAACTTATCATTGTACACTAACGTGAAAAAAAAAGTGCAACGAACAGGACATTTTGTTAAAAAGAGAATTTCGGGACAAGTCATGGTGCGTGGTTATAACTTTCGTGGCTGCGATGGAACGTCTTTACTGGCTACTGAAATAGCGATGTGAGTGAAGCTATTAAGCTGATGGATGGAAGGGAGCCGCCTTACGGATAAAGGCATAGCGTGAAAAATTAAAGAACGATAAAAATGACGCATGACATAAAACAGGCATTATGGTTGCAGAAAGGACGCAATTAGGGTTGCAAACGTGTATTTATAGGCCTGCACTGTGCAGGAAGGCTAACGCTACTTCTCATCATCGCGAGCTTCACATCAGCGCAAGTCACTGAAGTCCTGAACTGAGGAGAAAACCTACAAAGTTTCGTCTCTCTCTCTGCTCACAAGCAGTTCCAATAGACCGAGGTCGCCAAACACGGACGCTGTTGTCATCCGTCATGAATAAAACCCTTAATATACAGCATCTTTCTTTGCAAGTGACAGGTTTCTTTCGACGCAAAATACTGAGGGTCGCCGTCATCATTCCATCAAAAGTGAGCGGCATGCTGAGAGGGAACCTTCGTGCCCGTCACCTTCGATGGCGGTAATTGCTATGGGAAATAAATGCCAAGGCATAGGAGGAAGAAAACCAAGAAGCTAAAATAACCCAGAGTCAAGAATAAAGCCAAGAGCCTCGCATAATTAGGCGAGTAAGACATCAGCGGTGTAGCGATGTATTCTGGGCACCGAGGTTTTATTTAAACTTCCCGCAGAGTCGTTAAAGAGAAGGATCATAAAATCCCGGAAAATCAGCAGGAACATTAGGCCCTGGGCGACCGCTGTGTAACATACTCCTCATCATACGGCGCACCGAGACCTCGACAACGCAAGAAAAAACCACCATCAGAAGAAAAGAAGAGAGAGAGAGAAAAACATCTTCACCGGGCGGCGTATAGGCGTCAATAAGGGGAGTAAAAGTGAAGCAGGGTGCGGAGCTGCCAACAGCCGCTAGCCGACAAATGGGCCCCCTATGTCGCAGGGTCAGAGCCGTCAATACATAGAGGCGCAGTTTATACAAGTGCCGAATCTTTGTGGCGCTCGTAAAGCGGGAACACACGCACGCATATGCACGTCGGTCTCCCCCGTGCGTGGTTACTCTGCCCGCAGCAAGCAGCGGAAGCGCCGGTGGCGGCAGCGGCCGCTGTTTTCCACGAAGCGGTCCATGGCAGCGGCTCCCATCCGGCGGCCAGCGGAGGCGGCGGTAATTACGGGACCGATACGGGGTCTTCGCGAGACGCCAGCGGCGCCGCGCGCGCTCTGGCCCGGACAACAACGGGGGCGCTTTGTTTTCGGACAGAACGCCCTCCCCATCTGCTGGCTGCCGCCGCCCCCTTGTGCTGCCGCCGCCGCCGCCGCCGCTGGTCCATGAACCATGCCGCAAGAAGGCCGCTCCCTCGGCAAGCCAAGCCGCTTACTGGGAACCGCCATCAGCAGCCAGTACTCGACCCTGTTCCGCTCTGGAGGACTTGCCGGCGCATTGCGAGCAGCGCGCGGACTTTCTCCGGATATTGCGTGTTATGTGCGACTGCGCGGTTTCTCTACCTCCTTGTGCTGCAGCAGCGCCTGCTTCTGGTGGCTTCTACGCGGCGAGCGGTAGCGTTGAACAGTGGGCGTCCAAAGCTGGCGAGATTCGTCGAGAGAAGCCCTCTCGTGGGTTAAATGAACCTAATCAATGACCAACTTGTGCCAGTTTACAAGGCAACTTTCGCACGGAGACGCAGATGTTCTTTCGTCGTCTGAAGATGACGATGCTATAAAAGCGTGTTCCAATATGCGGAGTGGCACAGTTCTTCAACGTCGTGCAGTGCTCTGACTTTCCGGGGCCGCTATACTTGGCTCGGAGGCGGCTTGTCCCGTGCGATATCGCCGCAGTATGATTCATTCCAATACTGGAACAGCTGCTTGCTCCGGGTTCTCCCGGGAAACTATAAAAGCAGGGGGTTCATTGCGTCGGCAGTACTTTGCAGGAGGTGCACTATATATATATATATATATATATATGCGTGTGTGGGTGTGTGTCCCGATGCGGCATACAATACCTCCCTTGTGTTTTTAACAGATCGGTACAAATCTGTCGGCACGCAGACATTTCTGGTGCTTTGATGGTTTGGCTTTACTCTTTGCCTCGCGCGGATACATGGCGACGATGGTTTTCACCCCTTGTCTCTGCTAACACTGCTACACTGGGCCCCAGTCCTTAAGCAGCATAAGAAATTTGAACGTTTAAAAAGTGCACAGAACGGCAGCATTAAAAAAAGTTCAGCTCAGGCGTGAAAACTCACATGTAGACGCTGTTAAGTTTTTATCAAGGAAGTTCTTGGCCAAGGATCGCAATTTCGGGTTGCTACCCAGCACTGGCGACAAGAATGTTTGCCGAAGCCTTGACCCCCGAACAGTGTTGCACCACAAAACGATTCAGCAGCATTCGGCCAGGCCTTATACTCGAGGACCTGGTAAGCAGTGCTCCGCTGCACTACCCCCCCCCCTCCCCCGCACCCCCTCGAGCAATTTTGTCTTTGCACGTGAAAATGACTTCGCTTTCTGGGCACGAAGCAACGACCAGCTCTTCGCTCATACCTGCTTTACTACCCCCAACCAAAATCTCCCTATCGTCATCATCAGCAGAAGCCCGACTACGCCCACTGCAGGGCAAAGGTCTCTCCCGGCCACCCTATCCCCGCAAATGTCTATAGGTTATGAAAAATATTGTCTGTAATAATCGTATCTGCGTCGCTTGACTGCAATCCTTGGCCACTCGAAGCTGAAACAGTAATTTCTGTAATGTTCCGCAGGTAGTTTTCATATCTTTACGTACATCCCTCGCACAGCGCATCCACCCAGGCAACGCTGGGCGCACTTCCCTTCCACACTCGCTTGATCGCCATCACCAGCGAGTGTTTCGCAGTTAGATAACTTCCTACTCGAAATGCCTTCCGAAGTCACTGCGGCGGAGACCCGCTCGCCAGCGAAGCAAGAATCCAAGCGAAGCAGAGCAGAGCCAAGCCAAGCCCGTGTAGGTGCGACACGGAAGGAAGAGAAAAGGAGAGGAAGTACGTGGACCGCGGGGCGCTCCGTTTTGGGCCTTTTGGGACCTGACCAGCTTTCGCCCCACCCCTCCTCCTCCGTCCCGAGTCATGCCGGAAAACGATGGGCAGTAATGGCCAACTTCCGGCCTCTGCGGCGCCTCGCAACGTGTACGCCGGCGCGTGCCGAGCGTTCGCCCCAACGCCCCGATGTACTGACTAGCCGGGTGGGCGGGCGGGCGAACAGGGGGCAGACTGCCACGCTGTTCCCTATTTCCCTTCCTAATTTTAGCTCTATCGCTGCTAGTTTCTATTTGTTGCTCCTGCCTAGAAGCTGACTCCCAACCCCCTCTCATTCTCGTTGAACCGCCTCTCTCCGCGCTTCCCCTTGAGTGCGCTTGGAAAAGGATCCCCCCCCCCCCCCCCCCTTCTCCCGACCCATCACGTGTGCAGTCTGCAGTGTTCCTGTACGACCCCGTTCACGTCGCCACGAGTTCATATTCTGCTGCAGACGCGCCCTTCAGTGTACGCGCAGCACAAAGTATTTTAATTCCTCCGTGCTTTGTTACCTGTATACGCCCTTTTCGCACGCACACACGCATACGTGAGGTCTGGCGTCTGTGCTTTGGTGGCCGCAAACGTTTGTGCAAAGAGAAGTGGCAGCTGAGATTGCAGCGCATAATCGATTTCGAAAGCCTCGTCCATTCAAAAGCATTACGACTGACTCTGACATCGTTCGCAGCACAGCGTCCCCGAAGCCCGAAGGAACACTATAAAGAGAAAGCAAGAAAAGACAGGAACAATACGTGTAATTTCGATTTACACTTTCATGAGACTAAAAAAAAAATTCACAAGGAGGCATGAGAGGTCCGTTCGCTGTTTTTTTTTTTTTTCTATGATTAGCCCGGTGCCGCAGTGCTGGCACACCAGCTCCATAAACGTTTCACTTTCTCTCGTGCCTTCTCTTGGCACACCGATTCTTTACCTGCCATGAACCAACTTGCCCCGCGAAAGAGCTCCTTCGCACCAACAAAGGAACGCTCAACGCGTGGCGGCTCGGTGTGCACTTAATTCCATATCCTTTTCAAGCAACTGCTCGTTTTCCAGAGAGATTACACAAGCTACCCCCCGCGCCCCTCCTTAGCGTGGCTGCCGATGCCGTACCCGGCTCTCGCTTCTTCTTGGGACACCGCTTCAAAACAAACGTTTCGCCGGGCTCCAAAAGACAGCGTGAGATCATAGCGGGTCGGCCGCTGCCAAATGGAGAGGGGTTCGCTTAGAGCAACTCCTTAATGAAAGCCGACCGCAAGAGCCAAGCGGGTGAGGAGGACCCGAGGGGGGAACGAAACCCACCAGCTCTGCAGAAGAGGGAGAGGAGGTGCGCAGCGAGTGTAATTAGAGGAATGGAAATGAGACCGAGGGGGTCTCCGGGGCTGATTACAATCATTTCGAGGCCCCTCCGAGTGTCTGATGGATGAGTGCGTCGAATTGAGAGTGAAGTGGGAAGTTCGTCGGCCGCGCGCGCCAGGGCCTGGCTTGGCAGTGTCAGCGCTGCGCCCCCGACCGGGTGGTGGTGGTGGTGGCGCGGCCCTGGGTTACGTTTCGGGAGAACCGGCGTGAAATCGCCTTTCGTCCGCGGCCCTCGCGTTATCTGTTTTGTTCCCGGCAACTGCTCTCTCTCTCTCTAAATGTGCATACGGCTGTTTAGCGTTGTTCGAGGAACACTATGTAGTCCCTTGATATGGCCTCTATTCATGTGACCCCGCCTATTAGTTTCTTGGCAGTATAATAACTACGCCTTAAGTCTGTGTCTTGCCTAAATTCCTGCAGTGGTTGTTGTCTCCGCTTGTAGCGCGTGTTGTCGTCACAGCAACCTCATTGCGTTTGTTTGTGTGAAAATTAATGCACTTTCAAGAAGCGGCTAAATACAGGATTGACTGTACACGTGAGCGTATACGGTCTAAGCCAAAAAAAAAGGGGGGGGGGGGAGTGAACAGACTAACTGCGGCTGCTGTCCTTCTGCACCTAGGCGCTGAGGGAGTAACGGTTGTGGCTCTTTGGGGAATTAAAGGCTGTGCCCAAGCCATTACTGCCGAAAACATTAACCAAACCCTGTAAAACTCTCAGCCGTTTCTGGCTTAGAGTGTACCACTTGACTCCCATTTTGCATCGGGAGCAACAGCTAGATTACGCGCAACAGCTACTTAATGGAGGAGCACATTATGATCTCTTTTTAATAATAATGCGCCACATGGACGTAGGTCAATGTAAGCAGCTGAGGTGTTTAGCACAAATCAGAAAAACAACAGCAGTAGCCTCTTCTGGAGTCAAGTCTTGACTTACGGGCAAAGTCGATACGCAATTCGATCTCCTTCGGTCATGCCAGGCAAATCATGATGGATCTGGCAACTAATTTCGTATATCAACTGTTATAGCCCGACAAACAAGCTTTCTTGCTTTTTTTAAAACATAATCGAGCATGATCGAAGAGCAACCTAAATGAAAAACCCGAAAAAAAGCTATTTCATCCCTGCCAGTAACCAGGCCGGCTTAGTCTGGCCTAATGATGTATAAACGAGGGCAGATTGTTTTTACAGCGCTCATGCTGAGCTGCAGTCCCGGCGCATAGTTCGAGAGGAAGGCGCGTTCGCGTGTTTATACAGTGGGGCAAGTCGACAGTTTTGATAGCACCCAAAGAGAAAAAAAAAACATCGCAGTGTCACGTCCCGCGCCTATAGCTGTCCGCCTGACGGAATGAAATTGCTTGGCTCCAGCCCCGCACGTCCACTTAGGCTCGATCGGCAATTATACGGATTATTAATGAGGATAGCGCCGATAAGCGTCGTGGAATGGGGCTAAGACGAGCTTTGCGCTGAAACGCGCCGTCCCCGAAAGCATGGCGGGTGTAAAGGCGCGACGTTCTGCCCGACAAGTGGCACCATCGTAATAACGTGTGCATAGCTAGCGGGGGAAAATACTTTTCCGTCGAGACGGCGCGACGCTCGCATATATGCACGCCCGCCTGACCGCACGCATGCATAGTGCATTATATACACGAGGCTCCGGTGGGCCGGCATATTCATACCCGCTCATTTTCTCGGCTACACGCGGACGAGATTGGGAAAGGTGCGCGCAAGCCAAAGCCGCCGGCGTGTCGAGAAGGGCCGAAAACAATTTGTCTTCCGGGTCCGTCGACTCTTGTGCGGTGCGGCGCGCTGCAGTACCTCGAAGAGGGCCGTCCAGGTCACGCCTGTGTCGGCCGCGTAGACGACATCCTGTCCTCAGCTCGAGCAGGGACCATTTTTCAAATCGATACAATGTCAACTATTAAGGCTCATGTCAGTGCCGGCGATGTCCTCGCAAGCACTGCATTAATGGCGGCTAATAATGACATGCACGGAGCTTGCCGCTCCGTGTGCGCGCCACGTGGCGAACGCATCCACGTGCAGGCTAAGTTAAGTGAATTGGAGAGTAACTAGATGCAACACCGGTCATCATGTAGGACTCGGAATAAACAGCGAAGAGGTCC
This sequence comes from Amblyomma americanum, assembly GCF_052857255.1. Classification (NCBI taxonomy): domain Eukaryota; kingdom Metazoa; phylum Arthropoda; class Arachnida; order Ixodida; family Ixodidae; genus Amblyomma; species Amblyomma americanum. The sequence continues at coordinate 78,111,520 of NC_135502.1, forward strand.
ATGGCACGTCGGTCGAACAGCTGCAACAGAGTACAGCTATTTTGCTTACTATTCCACTTCAGAGAGCAACGTTATCGCTGTGAAAAAAAAAAAAAGTACTATGCGAAGCGAGTGCAGTAAAGTCTCGTTAAAGCGAACTCGCTTAATTCGAACTTCCGGATAATTCGAACTAAAGCTTCAGTCATGTAAACATCAAGTGCATTATTGGTCAGGTTCTCTTTAATTCTAACTCCGCATAATTAGAGCAAATTTTCGGTTTCGTTTGCTTTGATTTTGAATTGTCAAAGGACTACTGTATTTAGTTCATCAGGGTGTGATTATGAGGCCGACGACCTTCTCTTATTACACGAACGAGGCATACAGGCCGTGCAGGGGGCAGAAGCTTGGAGAGATGAAACTACCGTGCCACGCAGTAGAGCCACTTCACACCAGAAGCGCACTGACGCACACTCCTTACGTTCTTTTTACAGTAGCGCCCCCTCCCCCTCCTCTTTTTTACGACTTCGCGACTCGCAGCGCGCTCTTATAGTAGCTGGATCCCGGAGCGCTTTATTAATAGCGGATGTAGCATCTACCAGATGTGTCTCAAAGTTATACTCGCTCTTACAATCCGCCCAACAGCATCAAGCGGTCGCTAGGCGCGCGCGCGTCGATTTCCAGGAAAAACAGAACCGAAAAAAAAGGCCAAAGAGAGGGCGAGGAACGAGAGATAGAACCAGAAAAATTAAGCCACGAATAAAGAGATACGCAGTCAGGAAATAAGGATAACGAAGACAAGCTTCACCTCGTCAGCGAGATGAGAATGTAAGCGAGGGCAGAAAAAAAGAAGTAAGGCAAGAAAAGAAAGGGGTGAGGAGACGAGGTGCACACCGAGCAGGGTAGGTAACGACGGAGCGCACGCACGCAGGGGCGCGAGCGAGGTTTTCGCGTAAACGTCCGGGGGACCACACATCGCGAACCGGCGGCGGCGGCGGGCGCGTGTTTCTGTCGGCGCCACGCGCGCGCGGAGCAGGCCCGCCGCCGGCGTCATCTTCATCGCTCGAGGCGCGCAAAAACAAGAAGAGCACACGCAAGGAAGCGATGGGGAAGGAAGGAAGGACCCGGCGGTGGCGGCGCTGCAGCAGCCAGCCCCGCGGCTTTCGGTCGGGGTGGAGCAGCAGCAGCGGCGATGCGCTGACGATGACGAAGAAGCGGCGGGGGCGGAATACACGTCTCCGCGCGCTCGGCGTACACTGTACCACGTACTACCACTATCCTACAGCAACGTGCTGCTACGCTCCTTGCTGGAGAAGCGTAGTAGAGAATGAAAAAAAAAAGAGAAAGGAGAAAGAAATCGGGTCTGGAAGAAACCCGGCGCGGAGAGAAAAGTGCCGTGAGGTCGTAAGTGCGCAGCGAGTGGGCGAGGAAATGGCCGGAATATGTGCGAAAAGTGACGCCTCGCTTGTGCTGGGCGGAGGAGGACGAGACGCCGCCGCGGCATCGCCCAGGCTGGCTGGCTGGCTGGCTGGCTGGCCCGCGTGCGCATGAGTGGGCCGCGTGGTTGCTGCTTGTTGTCTGCGTCGTCTTCTTTCGCCGTCTCCTCATGCACGGAGCGAGTGAGAAGAGGCGGGCTTCCATGGAACGGCGTTGCAGAGAAGGGAGAGGTTGGTTCTTCCTAGCTCAGCAATAATCGCGTGGCAACAGCGAGCGTGACCCGAGCCCGATTCTGGTGTCGCGCGCATGCATGGAGCGGGCAAAGGGAGCGACAGCTGCCTGGAGAGGTTCGTCATCGGCGACCGCGTTTCCTAGTGATGCAAAGCTCGAGCAAGAAACCGTGAGAAATCAAGAGAAAGGCGGCGTGCGCAAAAGGTCGTACTACAACACACCCTGTCTTCGCAGGCAAAGAAGTTTCTTCGCAGAAGTTAACTGCATTAAAATAAAAAAGAGCTCATTGAGGAGCGTTCTCGTTTGAGCCACATGGTGCAAAACGAACCGTCCCCATCATAACACTCTGGTGGCTCTAATCTAAACCTAAGTGATTATAATTGTATACAAGATATTTAATAGGCGGTTTTAAATGACACGTCTAAGGGATTCACCAGCCAACTCGGCTGTGCTCCGTGAGTAATCGGTAAAACTGCACCGTCAAGAGAAAAAGAAACTATGCAGTTTGGACTCCTTGGAGTATTTGCTTGCTCCTTCAAAGATCCAAAGGCTTCGAGAACCAAGCAACTTTGGGAGCTAGGATAACCGCGCTCTTCCGCCAAAAGGCCTTGCGCGGTTGTCGTCCGGACCTCCTTCAACCTTCTCCTTTCCCGCACCATATTTTGAGAACCCATCACACAGCGCCCATCTCGGAATCTCCTAAATTCCGCTTCGCAGCGCCCTCCTATCGTTGCGCGCTCGTGTGCACCGCAGCTCGAAGGACCCACAAACTACAGGACGGAGGAAGTCGGAAGCATTGACAGAAATACGGCGCTCAGCCCCTGCGGGAGCCGCTCTTATGACCGTCACAAGCGCCATAACGGCAATTATACCCAGGAGGAGGCGCAGCAGGAAACAAAGGCAAGTCGCAGATCCGCGGCGCACCCCAGCCACCGATGATGACTGCCGCCAAAGAGGGGGCAAGCAAGTATAACGACCGGACGGGGGCCAGGGGGGCGGGGGGGGGGGGGAGGGGGGGGTTATACGGCGACGCGACAGATCCCGCCAGAGCTGCGTGCGCAGAGACCCTTTTCTGCAAGGAAGGGGGCTTCTCGTCATTCGGGCAGCTGCCGCAGGGTCTCCTGGAATTCGCGCACGGCGGAGCATGATGAGGAGGAGGAGGAATGGAGAAAGAAAGGGAGCGGGCAGAAAGCAGGAGTACGCGCCGCCTTGGACTCTCTTGATGACTCCATCGCCGCCAAGAGAGGGAAACCCTGAGTTATGGAGGCCGACGTTATTGGAGCTAAAGGGGTACCGCCGGAGCTTGTGCCAGGCCCGGAGCCCGCGTCCCGTCGCCGTTCCAGCTTTGGGTGGAAGGTTTGCTGATTATGGTTGGGGGGGGGGGGGGGGGGGTGTATAAAGGGGTGGAACAGCGGAATGGCGCGCGCAGGGCGGCAGCTGTAAACGGGTGCGCGCGCAACCGGGAGAGAGGGGCGACTGCAGCAGCCCATCGCTCGATCTCCACGCCGCCCGCGTTGTCGTCGCTTCCTTACCCCGATCAGTCAGGCTCTCGGCAAGTGCGGAAATGCGAGCCGTGGCGGCCGCGCGACGGTGCTAAAATGGAGCCTTCGTCCCGTGTGCCTCTGCCCGAGCCGCGGCAGAAACGCGACTGGAATGCTTTGTTTGGAAGTCGACGCAGGGAGGAGGCACGGCGGCAATTGAGCTAGCTTACGGCTCTGCGGTTGAGTCGTGAGCGAAAATCTCTCCGCGAGGGAGGCAGCCGCACCGGAGGCACGCGACACAAGTTGGGCTTGGATAAATACTAAACTACTACTTTATTTTTGTCTCTGCTAGCTATAGCCGCAGGAAGTGGTGACGACTGTAGGGCTTCGCGTGCAGTATCTGGTGCTGAGGCTGGCGCAGAATGGAAGAGTACAGGCAACCGCCATTTGCATAGCCTTGACGCGAGTGCGCAGATTTCTTGCCAAGCTTCTTGTGCGTATAGTGGAAGATATAACGCCGTACTCCGCACCGTCGATCTAGTAATAACTTTCGAGCTACGTACAGCCGGCCTCCACCCGAATATGTGTACAAGGCTCGTGGTGGTTCGGGTGGTGTCCGTCGGAAGAAGCCGCTCCCAGCACACCTGTGCGTTGAAGTCTAATCACGAAGAGACGTTCTTTCTCGCTTAACGAAGCGATGACGGCGCCCTTCCCTCATACAAGGCCACTGAGCGTCCATTTTCTTCGTTCGCCTCTCCTTTTTTTCTTCCTGAACTCTTCTAGCAACGCACGTCATTTTCACCTCATTACACCCCGTCGGTGCAGCAGCTGCAGCGTTCACGTCACGCTACCGCGCCGCATAGCGCGGCCTTTTAGCGACCGCATCGCCCCCTCTCGCAGTGGCCGGACGTGTCTTGGCCCCAAAAGAAGGACGGAAGGAAAGGGGTCGTTCGGGCGAACGGGGCGACACGCCCGCGAGCACGACCGCCGCGACATCGACAAAGAAAGGCCCCGAGCGTGGCGTGTCTGGGCGCGGTCCTGATCTTCCAGCGCGTCCAGCTACACACGAAGCGACCTTCGCCGCCGAGCTCGTCGGGCCCCGTGAGAGTGCTCGCAGTAACCGCGGTGCACACAAAAGAAATGATGCAACTGTAGAAGTAAACTGTAGAAGCAATAATAATAATTGGTTTTTGGGGAAACGAAATGGCGCAGTATCTGTCTCATATATCGTTGGACACCTGAACTGCGCCGTAAGGGAAGGGGTAAAGGAGGGAGTGAAAGAAGAAAGGAAGAGAGAGGTGCCGTAGTGGAGGGCTCCGGAATAATTTCGACCACCTGGGGATCTTTAACGTGCACTGACATCGCACAGCACACGGGCGCCTTAGCGTTTTCCCTCCATAAAAACGCAGCCGCCGCGGTCGGGTTCGAGCCCGGGAACTCCGGATCAGTAGTCGAGCGCCCTAACCACTGAGCCACCGCGGCGGGTGTAGAAGCAACTGCAGAAGCGAAAAACTTGGAGAGAGAGAGAGACGAAGACGCACTCGCTGGAGAGCTGAGGAGAGTCGCCGCATTCGCGTCTGTCGCTGGCGCGCCTCGTTCTCCGCTGGCGCTCTCTCGAACGAGCGACAGAAGAGTGTCGCTTGTCTCGCCTCGGGGCCGACGCAAGCAAGCAGCAGCGCGTGTCGCGTGCGCACGTGTTCGCGCGGTCGCCGAGGCGACAAACCCCGCGCGTCGCGGCTCTTCTTTTGTTTTCTTACACCTCACCGCGGCGGGAGCCGAAGCAGCCCTTTCTGTCCTAGGTGGAGGGCACTTTTAATTAAAAACAGGAGCTCCCTCCCACACCCGTGGATTACAATGATGGATGAAAGACTCGGCGCGAGCTCCTAATTCCGGACCACCCGCCGCCGCCCAGCTCTGGCGCTGCCACCGCCCCCGTTCCTCGCAGATTCTCTCGTGGCCGGGCGGCATTAATACCTCCTTCTAAGGGGTGCCGCGGTTTTGCAGCGCCGACGGTGTATAATACGTGTGTCCCGCAAAGACGTGCATGCCCAGACCCCTGCCCGCCTGTGCCGGCGTTATACCCCTCCATGGCTCGCGAGCTACACTCCACCAGCACTGCGCACATGATGAGCTTGTACGCTGCCCTGAGCACCCGCTGGATCAATGCGTGCGCGCTTAATCCCCGTGTAGCGGCGGATAAAGAAAGAGAGAGACAAGTCCCTGAATCGTGAGCCTGGCCCCTGTCCCACAGGACACTCTACAGGCGCACTTGTATACGCGGCGGTGGTGCCGAACTTGGAAGACAGATATGGCTTGCTTGGCGCACGAAGCCATTTTACAGGGTTCCCTTTGGGTGGATTCTGTGCGTGAAGCTGCAGAGAGATATCGGCTGAGACGCTTAGGCACGCGCGGGACTTAGTAGGGGAGGCTTCTCTGTCCCGTACTCACGAACCTGCAGCGCCACTTGTGCAGGCATGCGTTACGGCCGCCAGCGCGTACACGCTGGGTGGTGTACGTCGGTGAGCTCTTATACGTCGTGAGCTCGGGATCAAGAGCTGCTCAGGTGATAAAACCTCATTTACGAGAATATGGGTGGCAAATTACTGCCCAAATGTTAAGCTTCTGGGCAAGAAGATAGCGAGAAAAAAACAACAACAAATGGGCTGTAAGAAGATATATTAAAGACAGTAAAAAATTCTTACCAAGCGCTCAATGGTCCCTTCGGCATCAGCTTAAAAAAATTAAATTATAAATCCTCCAAGTCCAGTTCTGTTTCACCCAGGACCATTTACCATATTATAGCACTACCATTTACCATATTATAACTATATCAGTGATACTTCCGTAATGCTCTACAATGTGGAAAAGAACCTCCTGCGCGGCTTATGTTGAACTCTGCACAGGCTTGATCTGCCATCCCTCTCTAGCGTTCCCGTTTCTTTAGGCACGTGTGCACACTACCTATATAAGTTTCAGTGCTGCTAACGAAAACCAGTTGATAGTTTGCGCTCTTTCCGTCTTCCTGTGTCTATCTTTTATATGTGCGCAACTCGTCTGAAGAACAACCATGCACCAACTAGCCCAACAAGTTCTTCTAAACTGCAGCACTACCCTTATGCTGATCAGGAGCAGTAAGAATATTGAGTATAGTTTAAGCCTTTCCCATCTCAGCCTATGTACTTAGCATAATGCAGTCCAGAGTGTGCCAGACGTATACATTTTTGCCAGTGCCTACTACCTCTTGCCAGAGTATCCTCATTGAGATTTTGAGAGGCGCACACTGGCGTACGTGTGTGCAGACCGCCGCCTGATTGCCGACTACAGCCGGCCACTACGCATCAAACAACGGCACCTGTCGCCCTAAGAACGTCTATGGAAACTGTCACTGACCGGTATACTACAGTCGATGCGTACGGGTGCCTGTAATCTGTACATGCACGGGAGATGGAAAGAGAAATGGTGCATGCTGAAGACGTTCAGCACAGCCCTGGGTGCTCTTAATTTTATTTTATTTCGCTGGCGACGCGCATCTCCAATTGTAGTGGCATGCTTACACAACTAAGCCTGAATACCTATTACAGGGGGCGATTATTGCTGAAGAGCTTGTTTTTTTTTCTTCTTTCGACAGAGGGTATACCTTTCAATACAACGACACAAGCAAAACGAGCAACTGCGTCAGGTTTATTTACACTTGCGCTATCCCCGGATCATGTGCACGGGTCAACAAACGACGCGGATATCACGCAGCAAACCAGTTCCTTTCTTGCGCATGCGCTTTCGGGAAATGGAAAGAAATCTCCAATCACGCCACAGCTGCGCGGAGTCACGGCCTGCAAATAAATGGGCCTGCCCATCAGTCCCGAACGCACGCATATAACTATCGGTGCGACGACAGGCTTAATCGACTCCCCACAGGCGCGTACACCGTGGGATCGAAAACACGCGCCAAGATTTTTTACATTTTATTTTTTTTTTCGGGGGGGGGGGGGGGGGTTAGGACACGAAAAGACGGAGCGATCCGCAATGGGAGCACGTATTCGGAAACCAATTTACGAAACAGTATCAAACTACGCCGAAGAATACACGCGCACAGAAACGCACACACACACACTCCTTCTCATCAGCATATCAGCATATCGAATTAGAAGTTTGATGTATCGCGTTCAAACGTGCCTCGTGACTCTGCTGCTGCTGGCTAAGGGAATCCGTGCACCAGACCATCCGGGTCGACACAGTGGCGACGAAACAGATGATCTGAAAGTCGCAAAGCGAAACGAAGGGAAGATTGGGGGGGGGGGCTCGGTATTTCACGCGTGCAAGTCAGACCACGGCGACGCCGACGAAAGGCGGCTGCAACAACCACAGCAGCAACAGGCCCAGCTCCGGGGGACAAATTGCGGTTTCTTGTACGACCTGCTAAACAGCTTCGATAGGCGCCGCTGCGCTCCACTTTGACAGGCGCCGCCGAGCGTCCAGAGAGAGGTGCGATGATGGATCTCGGCGCCGCTCGGCTATCTCCCTCCGTCTCCTTGCACGCGCGCCGGCCGTTACCACGCCTTTCATTCCGCGCGTAAGTAACGTCGTCTATACGCCGATGCCGGGCTACGCCGGAACGCGCCTACTTTTTTTTGTTTTCCTTCCTTTTTTCGGAAGGCGCGCGTATTTATTGTCGCTTATCATCGGCGAGGCTAAAAAGCCGAGCCATTTAGCGCCTGCTTTTCTTTTTACTTGCCCTCTCGCTTGTCGCTCGGGTCGAGCCCGTTTTTCGCTCGGTCAGGTCTTCTGTGCGGCGCGCGCTGCCCTTGAAGTCTCGGCGGCCCGGAATGAAGCGCGGTGCGATTCAGCTTAGACTGAAGCACGCGGCCGGCGGCTGAGTAGTAGTGAAAGAAAAGCTGCTAAGAACGCGAGCCGAAGAACTTTGAGGTGCCGTTCTTGACACCATTCCAGCGCTAGCGCTCGGTGCCTTCTGGTGGTATATACCGTCATGGCTGAAGCGTGCATTCATCGACGATGTGGATTAAAGAAGACTTCAGGAGCGAGGTAATGCGGAGGCGTTGTGCACGGGTCAGCTTCCAGAGGTGCCACGCCTTGTCGGCGTGAAAAGGCCGGTGAGTATGAAACAAGTACCTCCTGACTGAGAACATATACTATAGTGTTCTCTGAACGCCTTGGAGAACCTGTCGCGGTGGCTCTGTTGCTGCGACGTTCGGCTGCTGAGCATGTGTAAGCGGGTTTATTCCTATAGCCGCGCCTATCGCATTACGATGGATGCGAACAGAGAAAAAAACGGCCGTGCAACGAGATTTTGGTGCTGGATAAAGAAATCCATGTGGCAGAAATTAATCCAGCAATCTCTTATGCGCAGTGCCTAATAAACTCACGGTGTTTCTTTGGCACGTAGGGACTCATTAGGCATCATCGTCTTAAAAAAGATTGCCTGGTGTGTGTATATAAGTGCGGGTTCAGTTTTTGCTCAAATAAAAGCTGGAAGTTGAGCGCTCTGTACTATCTTCTCCTTCTTCCTGGTTTTGTGTTCGCGCTGCTGATATATATGGATATAAAAAAAAAGATGCTCTAGTTCGCAAAAATTATCGAACAGTCATGTTTTCCATATGCAGGCTTCAGGTTTTGTAGCTGCACAAGAATTCAGTGCACATTTAGACGCATGGAGTAGCGCATTTAGTTTGAAAAATTAAGTAAAGAAAAAAAAAGCTGCGTGTGTGCCTCTGACCAGCAAAAGCGACAGCCCTCTTAGTTCGAATTCTGCTGCGACAAAGGCAGACGAGGTGCCCTGAAGCGCGATTCGAACAAGGAAGAAAACAGGGAAATTGTTAAAGGCTAACGTAATTTTTTTTCTTTAAACCTCAAGGGGTCCCGTGAATACCGCCCGGTATTGAAGTCGTGCACGAAGATGCAGTCCCGCAGGAGTTCAGAGCTAGGGGCGGCCAAGAACACCGACGCAAAAAGAGCGATGGCTCGAACCGGGCAGAGCAGGCGCAAGGTGAGCGAGGCGATCCATCTTGCCCGCTTGGGTGTCGCGAAGAATTCATCGAGTCGGCAGCGGAGCGCGCCATTGAGGCTAACGCCGGCGTGCACCACACTGCGATCCCTCATCAGCTTCGCTTGCCCTCCACTCAGCGCCACCCCCCCCCCCCCTTTCTGCATTTTGTTTTCTTTTTCTTTCTGCGCATACAGAGCCTCCTCGCTACCTTACTGACCCGTGGGCATCGTTCGGGGCATCCACGGTCCTCCGCATTCGGTTCGGCCCATCCGTTACCCGCCCGTATAGGATTTGCGCTGGCTGCAGATTGCTATAGAAGAACTGGCCAAAGAACTAATGCCAGCAGCTATATGACGGTGACGTTTCTGACTCGGGAAATACGCAAATCTGGAGGAGGCCAGCAGTCATCGAAACCAAAGAAAGCATAGAGGAGTGTTTTTTTTTTAATCTAATTTGTTGTTTAGGTGAATGAGAAATAAGCAGTTCAACTTTTTTTTTGTTTACCTGAAGCCGCCGCGGTGGCTGAGTGGTTATGGCGCTCGGCTGCTGGCCCGAAAGACGCGGGTTCGATCCCGGCCGCGGGCGGTCGAATTTCGATGGAGGCGAAATTCTGGACGCCCGCGTACTGTGCGATGTCAGTGCACGTTAAAGAACCCCAGGTGGTGTAAATTATCCGGAGCCCTTCACTACATCGTCCCTCACAGCTCGAGTCGCTTTGGGACCCCATAAACCACAAACCAAAACCTTTTTACCTGAAAGGTGATTGGTTGGAAAGTAGAAAAAAATTGACCGTGCTTAGCTCGGCTATGCCAAGATATACGTAGCGAAAGCTGAGGCATAGCTTGGTTAGCCTTGGTTAATCTTTATTGCAAGTCCAGGTTAGCCAGGTTGTCTGGTCACGTGGTTCGTCACGCGATTGGTCACGTGACCAGTCACGTGGTGCGGTGCGACCGCGGTGGGACTGCGAGCACGGCGAAACTGCGAGTTCGTGGCCAATGTAGCCTTGGCTACAAAAACAAACACATGCCGCCAGTGGGACCCGAACCCACGACCTCCATACACCGCATACGGTGCTCTACCAAATGAGCTATGGTGGCGGCTGTACAGTCTGCTACTTTCGAGTGTGCCTGTGTTGCGTGTAACTTAACCTTAAGAATGTTCACCAGCGCCACCCTCGTCCATAACGGCGGACGTGGAATGTGATCGAGCAGTGAGGGCGGCAGCCATAAGAGGACCATCTTATGCTTCCTATGGTATCAAAACAGCGAAAACCAAGGACCTCGTTAAGCTATTCAGCGGACAACGGTAGGGACATGAGGCGCTCATCAAGACAAACTTATAACGAGCTCTTCATGTCCTACCCTTGTCTAGTCTGCTCGGGAAATGCACACCGGCTTTGCGTAGAAGAAAGCAGTGGGACCAAATGTGACAGGTAATATTTTATATGCATGTGTTTAACCATAGAACTGCTTAACGATTTCATAAGTGACGTATCGATGCTTACTACCGTTAAATTCTTTGCATTTGGTGGTAATTCTTTAATCATATAGGCGCTCAAGTTGGAAGTTTTAGTACCGGGGTATGAGCCAAGCGTTCTTTGCAATGTAGGCCGGAACAAACAATACTTGGTGAACAGCAGAAGCCATGGAGAAAGACAATAAGTAACAAAAAAGTATATTTTCGAGGTCGTATCGAGTAATGCTTCGCAAGACGTGATCGTACAGCATTTTAAGACCACGGCGACCAATTCGCAGAGGGTGACTATAGAAACCACGCTGGTCGGTGTCCCCCTGGTCCACAAGATGCCCCTGACGGTGGGTCACGCGTTGTCAAGTCTTAAAATGCCAGCGCTCTTTTGAAGCGTGTACCACCACTATGCATAGCGAAAGAAAACTTTGCTGCTCGACACAATTTTCTTCCTTTCCCAAAGTGCACTTAACGGTCGAATGAAAAGACAGGCAAAAATTTTTAAGCGACTTTTTTCCTTCTTGCTAGACGGCGCTCGTCTAAGGTGCTCTGGGGGAAGGCTGTCATGTATAATGATATCGGGCCCCGTGGGAATTCCGCCGTCAAGATATTCTCATCCCACCTTCCCATCCATATTTTTATTTAAAGGAGACGCTTTTTTGCCTACGATCTAATACAGCTCAAAGTTCCCGGTCGCCGATGAAGCAGAGCAAACGGTTACCACGAACACTGCGTATACTTGTCAGAAAGCGGGTCACCGTTTATAGGAACATGTCGGTCTCCCGGTCCATCCTTTCAGGACCTCCAATTTTAGTAAGTAGAGAAACTAATCTGTGCTCGAGGGCATTGGCGACGTTGTTTTTGCGCCGACCTTCCAGAGGCGACGAGTATATGTGCCGTTGACTCCTTCTCCTTTCTATCCTTTATTTGTTCTTTCTTTTTTTTTGTTTTCTTCGGCGAGCCGTAGGCGTGTCGACGACGTATCTCTTTCATCGGCCGACGGCGCGCGCTTTGCTTGTTTTGCTTGCTCCACTCGTTGTCACTTGGACGCTGTATACCCATGGGTGCAGTCTGCCCCAGAACAGGAAAACAAACAAAACAAAACGAGAATCCTAGCGCTGTTGTCGAGCCAGGAAATGAAATAAATGAAGGCAAGGTTTGCAGAAAAAAGCAACAAAAAAAAAGAAAAACGAACAGGATGTTTTCCCGAAGCCTTTGCCCTGCGTTGCTCTGGCAGCTCCTCGTCAGAACTCTGCAGGGAACCTCGGGTCTCGTTAGACGAGAAAGCTTTTGACACCTTGCGGGCGCGCAAACTTGCGCGACGTCGTTCCCCCTGAGCGTTGCACCTCAACTTTTTTTCTTTATGGCACTCCACATACATCATTGTACGCTGCATTTTTTTTTTTTTTGCTAAGTTCTAACGTATAGCTCGCCGTTGCTCTCAAACTTCATCCTGGAGTTCACATGACAAAGTTTTTCTTTTTATGCACAGACACCTACCTGACTTCCTTTTTTGTATAGCTGAGTGCTCGAGAAACTTCACGTTAACCATGATCAGATCCAAGCCTGCTCACTAACCGGCTATGCCTGATTTTAGAAATCAGCACGTCAGCCTTGCGTGCTGCTCCACTTGATATCGTTTTACGATAACATTTTTTTTTTACGTGTGCTAGAGATTGGGGTGGGGGGATGATCGAAAAAAGAAACAGAGGCTGAGCAATCGAGATGAAACGTGACTTTCGCACGACTCCACACAACAGGAAGCGAGCAGCGATGGACGGTACTCTTGACGTGGCGCGGGTCTGACCTGTTTTGCAAAAAATACAAAGACAAAAACTGCGAAGGCGCGCTTCTCACGCTTCGCTGACTATGATGCGCTATAAAGATCGGGCACGAAAAATTTCAAGAGAAATACACTTCTGAACGAACAGATGGAAAAAAAAAAAACACGGAAGAGAAACGAAGACACAAAGAACGGACGGTATTCGGGAGTGTTCTTTTGTGTGACCCCGCAGTCCCGGGAGGACTGGAATAGAGTTTTTATGTTCCTACCTGTTCCTATTATCATCCCATTTTTTTTTCTATTTTTCCTGTTTTTCCTATTTCAATTTTTTCCTATTCCTATTTTTCCTATTCTATTTTTTTTTCTTGGGCGCTGTGGGACAGCGTCGCCTCGATTCTGGCGATAGCTGGAAGGGGGCCGCTCTACGTGGGTGGCGGGCGCAGATTTTCCGCTTAACATTCGAACAGATCCCTCGACGGTCAGCGCGAGATTCAGACTGCCACGTTTCGAGGGGGGGAGTGCAAAACATTTCGCAGTTAGCATCATTCCGAGGAAAGGTTCACGCCAGCGGGGCTTCCAAGGCGAATGGGCAAACAGTTTTCCACGTGATCTTTATCTCGTTTTCTCTTTTCAGTTCTTAACAGCATATCAACGCGCTCGTGATTGAAAGTAATTGCTCCGGTGATGTTAAAGCGGTAAGAGCACGACTTTGTTCCCGAATACTACTGGAAGGTAAGGGCCGTTACTGGGTGGGGAAAAAAGCATTTACCCAACGCTAATCAGAAAACGCCGCAGTAAAAACCACATTACAAACAAAGGTAGAAAGTTACGGCATCTACAAAAAACGTATTTCACGTATCGTTCTTGTGTGTGTGTGTGTGTGTGTGTGTGTGTGTGTGTGTGTGTGTGTGTGTGTGTGTGTGTGTGTGTGTGTGTGTGTGTGTGTGTGTGTGTGTGTGTGTGTGTGTGTGTGTGTGTGTGTGTGTGTGTGTTGCGCGCCGCTGGCAACTGCTCCGCACCACGTGACCAATCACGTGGCAGCGTGACGGCGCAGCCACAGGGTGGCGGTGGCTGCGCCGTCACGCTGAAGGCTCGAAATGCTACCGTAATGTAGCTATCGCTGCAAAAAGGCTCTCCGACCAAAGGCTCATGATAGAACCGATGTCTCAGCGCCGATTCGGCGCTTATCTTCAGAGTTGACAGTGTGAGATCAAGAAGCTCGCTTTTTTGTTCTTGTAATCGTTTATGTGAACGCGCGGCATAGCAAACGCACGCATATAGATGGCGGTAGGACCAGAAAATTGAGATGTGTCAGTGTATGGATCATACCAGCGAGAGGGCTAAGGAGAACCGACACTCCTCGGAAGCAGGGTCTCTGCTCAGCGGTGGATATATTTAAGCGACAATTTGCAAGTGCAATAGTAGTAATCATAACACTGTTTGACGATTGGATAGCGTCGTGCACATTCCCTCCCTTCCTCACGACGCACGATCCGCTTTCCAATCGCTATGCCGGCAGTCCTTAATAAGCGCCGCCGCTCTCGTTAATACCGCCACGTTCCGAGCCCTAACAAGCGCGAACCTTTCAGCTTCGGGCAATCCAACGCGGCGAAAATCACGCGCAATTATCGCTTTAGCGTTAGTTAGCGCGTCTATAATAATCGCGCCCTATATAGGCGGTAACAACCTTGTGAAAGCTGACATTCCGGGAGCGGCCCATGTGCGAGTGTGTATAACAAGGCAACACAGAAGTCCTTTAACGAAGCAGGAGGAGAGGATGTGGTGGAGGCGCCGGTGGGGGGGGGGGGGGGGGGGGGGGGGATGAAGGGGAAAGGCGAGGCTTAACGTCGCCTCGTGCCTTAAGGCAAGGAGGCTGGGTTACGCTTCGCCGTCCCAATCGAAACCATGGGCGTTCGTACGCACGCACGCACGCACGCACGCGCGTGCGCTGCCGGCGCACGAAGCGGATTAGGCCGAGATTAATGCGAACGCGTCGCCGCGCATTAATCCCCGCCGACTTCCGGCGCGGGAGAATTTTTAATTGAACGCTCGAATTCATCAGCTACCGCCGCGTAAGCCGCCGCCGGGTTAAGCCGAGCCGAGCAACCGGTATTGCCGCCGAGACTGCTACAACACGGGAGGCCGCGTGTGGTGCCGATGCTGCCCGTGTTATGGAGAACCAGACGGTAGTGCAGGTAGCAGCGGCTAAGGGAGCTGAGCACTGCGAGAGGGCGCATCAGTCAGCGGCCGAAAGCCATCGATGAAGGGGGGGGGGGGGGGGGGGGTGCCCGGGGGCAGAGACGGAGAAAGGTGTGTCGCACCTTCCGATGAGGCATCCAGGCAGGTAGCCAGCGGTGGCTCGGAAAAACTGCATGCGCGGGGTGCAGCTGATTAGGAAATCCAGTTCACCCTTCTTTCTCTTCCTGGCGCGCGATAAACGATCGCCGGCTAACCCACGTTCGACACGAGGTGAATGCTCGAGAGAGAGAGAGAAAAACATTTGAATGCTCGAAAAAATTCTCTGCACTCGCTGGCCTCGCGTATAGCGCGCGTTTAGCGGGTGTACCCGATGAGAGAGTTTGCTGGGTAGGCGTATATAGTGAGTGCGTGTATGTATACGCGTATTGATATATATATATATATATATATATATATATATATATATATATATATATATATATATATATATATATATATATATATATATATATATATATATATATATATATATATATATATTCAAGGGCTTGCGGGGCTATATATATAAAAGTGTACGCGTCAAATCAATGTGCAGCAGCTTGGCGCGGCGTGGCGGCGCGAGTCCGAGGGATTATAGGAGGCCGCTCTTTGGGCGGCCCATCGAGAGCATGTGCGGTCGGGGATTAAGCGAGAGCACTCGTTTGTCGAGAGGGATCAGCCCAGGATAAATGTGTCGGCAAGGGGCCCTATGCGGGCTGGAGCGTGCGCAGTACTTTATGTCCTCGGCATTCAAGTCGAGTGGATTCAAGCCGTGTAGCAGTTTGTAATTGCTTAATTTTTTTTAATACTTTTGTCTCGCGCTGTTTGGTTCTATGTGCTTGTATTTTATTTTAATGCCTCGTAAAACACCAAAATGAGATTGAAAACCAACTGCGCAAGGGAAAAAATACGGAAACAGAGACGTCAGGAACGCGCGAGCAAGGTAGCGATTAGTTCAAAGATTAAAGAAGCGGGTATTGGGTTTTTTTTAGATGGTGAAATGTTCCTCTGAGAGGTATTCACACGATACACACGATTAATTTGCGAAAAATGCGATTGGAACGTTTGTCAACGAGTGGGAACCTTAATGCTGCGCATATATTTTGGCGCAGGCTAACCGTTTCGATTCATCGTAATTTCAGAACCGTCCGAGCTAATTAACGCCAGTAACTGTTACTGCCCACAACTGTCTAAGTTCCAACGATTCTGTTGGACTATCAGTTGTGCGGGTTGATCAAGACGTACAAATCTTGCTGTTCGGAGCTTGTGTTCATGTGTCGTACAAATGCATTTCATTTCATGCATTTCGAAATGGTCTCCGTTAAAAACGACCTCGCTGACTAAAGTTCGACCAGATAGATGCAAGAACAGTGAAATTAACGTATTCGTCGACGTTAAAGAAATACAAAGACGCGCTTGAAGACTGGACATGAAGCGAACATGAGCGCATATGTATCGTCCCTTACAAATATACCTTGAGACAGTCTATACACTGTCTATGGACAGATGCTAGAAAGTCTATAGGCAGCACAAATCCTATGGACAGTCTGTAGACAATCTATTGATTTATGACCATACATTTTAGTAGACATTTTTCTATAGACAATCTATAACTATGAATAGACAAAAATAAATATCTATCGGAAGGCAATAGAGTCTATAAGAAGTATATAGACTGTCTATAGACAATTTGTATAAGGTGTAGAACATGTTGAGCTTCATTCTGAGGGAAATACATTCACGTGTAAATCGAAGCAGAAGTTGATTTTCATGTTTATTTCCTTTAGGTTGGAAGAAACACAGCGCTGGGTAGTGTGCATGTTTGTGTAACGGTGTGACAGTGAGTTTCAACTTCGTTTTCACTTCGTCCGCTTTGTATTCCATCCTTGCCGACATCACCAAGAGGCCCGTGCGTTTCAGGAAGGCGTCCTGAATAACACATGTAAGTGCCTGCTCTTTCTCGATACTGATCCTACGTTCCAGCTCAGCTTTCTATATAGAGCGTTTGTTCAGCCCCGAATATCGATTCAGACCGGTTCGTCTTCGTGGTACTCGCCAGATTGACTCCGGTTGGTTTTCAAAGGGGGCGCGTCTCCACCCATGCCTACTCCAAAGAGCACAGTCCTATTTTGCTCTACAAGGCGAAGGAAACGCCGGGACGCACCTCCGTATCACGCGTCCAATCTCCCCGAAGGATCTCCGCACCCTCAAAGGGAGCTCTCGTTCGCAAAGGTAATGAAGCTACTTATCGCACCCGCCGAGCCTTTTTTTTTCTCTCTCTCTCTCTTTATACGTAACCGACTGAGTGCTCGCTCTCTCTCTCCCCCCCCCCCCGTGAACTACACGGAGCCCAACGCACACAGTCGAATAAGCGGCACACTTTTCGTGGCGTCCGCGACGAGCGCCTTCGTTTCTGGTACGGCACATCGAGCACTACTCCACCCAACAGTCATCCCACACGGTCTGCGTCGAGCCCTCGTAGACCAGACAGGCTTGATAGCCGCCCCGATGGCTCCCTAGGGCTGGGGCCCGGAACAATGCTGCGTATCGCGCACTAGCTCCTCACTCCCCGTCTGGACAGTTGCCAGCAGCGCTGCGAAAGGCCGTTGCTTTTCGAATCAGCCAATCAGCGAACAGAGCCGAGACGTCAAGCGCCACGTCACTCCTCCGACGCGCGGATACAACAGACCGGCGCCGTTTCTTTTAGTGACGCCTTCGTATCTTACGTCACGGTCACTCTCAGCACCGATAGCTTTCAGGTGTCCTGCGCTGGAGATAGCGTATAGGGGATACACAAGATGACCATCAGAAAGCGGGGGGGCTACGCCGTCTCGCGTCCGGACCTTAACCGAGCGCTGCAGAGAATTAACTGGACGAACGGTACAAGGAGCATCAGGAGGGGAAGGCCCTGTCTCAGACACAATATATACGCGCGCGCTGATCCCGAAAAAAAAAAGCGCGCGAAAGGCGCAGGAGAGCGCGCGCGTTTTCTTGCGCGGATCTCGGCACCGCTCGGGGCCCAGCCATCGAATCGAGTTCCAAGCCAGGGGCTGATAAGAACGGCGGGAACACTCCTCTCCTTCGGCGCAGCCTTCGAGGGGACGGAAGCTCTTTTCTCGGTGGCGAAGATAAAAGGAAAGGCGCACATAAAACGCCGAGAAAGACACGGTGATAGACGGTGCGGCCTAAGGCTCTGTGAATTATAACGGTGTTGACAGGATCGATTAAGAAGCCGCCTCGTCGTCGTCTTGGGCCGAGGGTTTATGCTCGGACGGCGCCGCCGCTCCTCGAGCGCTGCGTGTCTCGACGGCTGAGCGCGCCGCACTTATATAAATGCGCGATGGTGTTGGGTGCGATTGGGCGGCTAAAACCTCCTCCTCAAACGCTGAGGAGTGCGGTGTGTGTGTATGTATGTATGTATTCTGCTTCTTCTTTACACTGTGTCGAATGCCGTGCATTAGGAGGGGCAGCAGCCTGTTAGATAAGAAAGAGTCGACGATGATACTTTTTTGTTTGTTTATTCGCGTCTGTGCCACCCTCATCTTCCACGGCTGGGCTTGGGAAGAGAAATACCGAAGAACTGATGGTGAGAAAAAAGAAAGATATGGAAGGAAGCCGAATGAGATGAGGACTCTTCGTGATGGTCATGACGTGAACGTCGAAGGAGCAAAATTGCGCGCAGCTCAGGGATCATGATGCGCGGTGCATTTGACGTACAAGTGCATTCGCGTTTTTTTGCCCCATGTGCACGCATAAAGTCACTTAGATAAAAACAACCCGAAGGAAGAATAATCTCTTGTACAAAAAAAAGAGGGGTTGGATCCTAGCCGGGGGGGGGGGGGGGGGGGGGGGGGGGGGGATTCGATGCTGTGCTACAGTAGCACTCAAGAACGAAGCGGCGTTTCCCCGTCAAAGGATCCCTTTCCAGCCAATGGCGTCGGCTGATTCACGTGAGCCTGTTAGCGTGAGAATGCAGGCAGTAGCAGATGAAAAGGGATAGTCCCCTCCCTCCATGATCGGGTAGTTCCCTCCCTGCACTGTCACGCCGCTCCCTGCATTGCCACACTAGCAGGGTCATCATGAGAATCGGCCGACGCCATTGGCTGGAAGGTGGTCCTTTGTAGTGGAAAAGCCGCTTCGTTCTTGAGTTGTATCAGACTATATTTTGGCACGAAAACTAGCCCAGCATCCACCATATATCCACGAAACCACCATCTAATGTACGACCTGGGAAATATTGTAAATAATGCCTAGGCATAATAATCGGCAGCCGCTTGCAGATGTCGTCACACGCGAGATGTAGTGCACACGATATCAGAAGCGAAAAACGTTAAGCTCACATGTTTCCCAGGTGGTAAATTATATACCAAGGCGCAAATGTCACCGAAGATTTAATTAAGTCCGGTGTTTTCTATAACATTTGGAAAGTGAATGGTACTGTTCATGCATCACTCCGGACGTGGCAGCATGCACACCGATTTTGAGGAGATAGTTCATTTCCGGTTTTGCTCATTCTATATTTAGACCCATTGCTCTTGGGGTTTCAGAACAGAGGGAGCATGCAAAACATGCAGTACCCACGGACTGAGGCAAGTAGCCCGAATTCATCGACACGTTGCCAGACGATTTGACGCCCTTCGTGTTTAACGATTCCCACTGTTGCTCAGAAGCAGTGGGCATTAATTTTAGTAAAATGCTCAGTTCCGTCAAGCGGGTTATACCATAGTTTTTGTGACGGGAAGGTACTAGCCTTTAGCTTTTTGCGCTAATTTTAATGAAGCGCGTACTGGTCAAGTACTTTGCTGCCGGATATGACTAACTCTGACACTTTCATGTGGCTTTTGCGCACGCTTACATTAGCTGCACTGCTCTATTTCACCTTCCCTGAAATTCATTTTAAACAAAAACGATCAGTACCAGGCAGGCTGAGCACGATGCTGGTGCTTATGCAATTCAAGCCGGTATTGTTGTGGGCTTCGCGCAGGTCTGGTCATATTATGTTCACGGTCACGCATGCGTGAAGTTTTCGTGGCGATAAACATAACACGCGATGGCCGCAATTCAAGAAATTTCTGTAAGCATTAAGCAAACGAACACGTTTCGCGCACGCACTGAGCCGTATACGTATCTGTCACTCAACGCACGCTGTGATGTCGAACATGCATCTCGTGGGGCGATACGAACCAACGAGGCTTAAAAACGAGCTCTTGCAAACAGCTTGTGCATGTATATCAGCGGCATGAGCGCAATAACTGTACACTAACCACTCTTGCACGAGTATTAATCCCTGCGGCTTATCGCTTGTTCGTCGCAAGAACTGTCCCTCACTGAGCTAGCTGCTGATGATCGACTTTCCAAATTGCTAAGTATAGGCTCCTTCACGGTGCACTTCGCCTAACTAATGGCGTCGCTGGCCGTAACTCAAAGACGAAATGCTGCGGGTGCTAGCGTCATGCTATTATTCTTGGAACCACGTCGACATCGCCAATATCGAAAAACACGCCGCCCGTTGCAGCCACTACGTGGGCGAGTAGCATTGCGGTGAAGCTGGCTTAACAATGCGCAGTCTCTCAACACTGCATTCGATAGTGCCGTCGATGCTTCCTGTTCGCGAAAAGATTAGTAAAAGTAAGCAATTCCGGTTTCTTTCTGGCAGACATACAGACGTGTAGCCGGATCGTCTCCTCATAGCCCGGAGAAGCTCTGCCGTTACAAGCGCAGGCTCGCCGTAGTCCACACGCC
>NC_135502.1:78131975-78234475 GCF_052857255.1 Amblyomma americanum
CCATATATCCACGAAACCACCATCTAATGTACGACCTGGGAAATATTGTAAAAATGCCTAGGCATAATAATCGGCAGCCGCTTGCAGATGTCGTCACACGCGAGATGTAGTGCACACGATATCAGAAGCGAAAAACGTTAAGCTCACATGTTTCCCAGGTGGTAAATTATATACCAAGGTGCAAATGTTTCCGAAGATTTAATTAAGCCCGGTATTTTCTATAACATGCAAAAGTGAATGGTCACGTTCAAGCATCACTCCAGACGTGGCAGCATGCACACCAATTTTGAGGAGATAGTTCATTCACCATTTTTGCTCATTCTATATTTAGAACCCATTGCTCTTGCGGCTTCAGAACAGAGGGAGTATGCAAAACATGCAGTACCCACGAACTGAGGAAAGTAGCCCGAGTTCATCGGACACGTTGCCAGACGATTTGACGTCCTTCGTGTTTAACGATTCCCACTGTTTCTCAGCGGTAGTGGGCATTAATTTTAGTAAAATGCTCAGTTCCGTCAAGCGGGTTATACCATAGTTTTCGTGACGGGAAGGTACTAGCCTTTAGCTTTTTGCGCTAATTTTGTTGAAGCGCGTACTGGTCAAGTACTTTGCTGCCGGATATGACTAACTCTGACACTTTCATGTGGCTTTTGCGCACGCTTACATTAGCTGCACTGCTCTATTTCACCTTCCCTGAAATTCATTTTAAACAAAAACGATCAGTACCAGGCAGGCTGAGCACGATGCTGGTGCTTATGCAATTCAAGCCCGTATTGTTGTGTGCTTCGCGCAGGTCTGGTCATAACATGTTCACGGTCCCGCCGGCGTGCAGTTTTTCGTGCCGATGAACATAACACGCGATGGCGCAATTCAAGAAGTTTCTGTAAGCATTAAGCAAACGAACACGTTTTCGCGCGCGCACTGAGCCGTATACGTATCTGTCACTCAACGCACGCTGTGACGTCGAACATGCATCTCGTGGGGCGATACGAACCAACGAGGCTTAAAAACGAACTCTTGCAAACAGCCTGTGCATGTATATCAGCGGCATGAGCGCAATAACTGTACACTAACCACTCTTGCACGAGTATTAATCCCTGCTGCTTATCGCTTGTTCGTCGCAAGAACTGTCCCTCACTGAGCCAGCTGCTGATGATCGACTTTCCAAATTGCTAAGTAAGCTCCTTCACGGCGCACTTCGCCTAACTAATGGCGTCGCTGGCCTTAACTCAGACGAAATGCTGCGGGTGCTAGCGTCATGCTATTATTCTTGGAACCACGTCGACATCGCCAATATCGAAAAACACGCCGCCCGTTGCAGCCACTACGTGGGCGAGTAGCATTGCGGTGAAGCTGGCTTAACAATGCGCAGTCTCTCAACACTGCATTCGATAGTGCCGTCGATGCTTCCTGTTCGCGAAAAGATTAGTAAAAGTAAGCAATTCCGGTTTCTTTCTGGCAGACATACAGACGTGTAGCCGGATCGTCTCCTCATAGCCCGGAGAAGCTCTGCCGTTACAAGCGCAGGCTCGCCGTAGTCCACACGCCAGTCAGTTATTTCCCTGACGCAAGCAAGCACCCTGCCCTTACGTAAGCGAAGTCGTGACCACGGAAGCGAGGTTCGTTGGCGACTCATTTGCGCGCTCAACACGCGGGCCCGCGTGCTGGCAATCAGGCGGTGAAGCCGACAAGCTGCCCTTGGCATTCCCGCTCACGCATACACGCACACAACAGTTTCCGCGGAAGTGAGCGCCGATGAGAAAGAAGTGTGCACGAGACCGGTTATCCCATTAAAGCCCCGCTTGTGCATGCGCCAGGAAGGCCACCGCCCTATGCATATGTGTGTATACGTGAGCGCGCCATCTCAAACTGCGCATGCGCAAGCCGCACCGAGTCCCTTTCTTTAGTTTTCGGCAAAACGGATGATCCCACGGCGTTGGAGCACTCCGCTGCCGCGATAGCAGCGCGGAATATAGCAATGGAGGAGCCGATGATGGGAGCTCCGCCGGTGCACAGCGCGGAGGCGAGTGTTAGCGAGTGTCGCTTTAAGGCGACCTCTTGCGGCCGGACGTCAAAGCGGGAACGAAGCGGAGAACGAGATAAGCCCTGAGAAACTATCGCTTACCCAGAGCCTCGGAGGTCAGTGAGTGAATGAGTCCGCCCGCCCATCTGCCTGCCTTGCCAAAAAAAAATCTTCCGGAGACAGATTTTTCTTTCGTAAAATCGCTTATCAAGGCGCTGTCTTCTCTATAGAGCCCCGCTGCCTGGAAAGAAGCTCGCGATGAGATGGTGGGCTCGCGGTGTCTACTCCTCCAAGATGTATCCTGTCTGTGTGCCGCAGTGCGCGCGGCTCGTTACCGCAGGAATCATTTCGGGACACTGCCCTCTTGCCCGACCCTTCTTCCCCCTTTCCACTATCCCCCTTTCCCCTTTGCGGCCTTTGTATCGTTCTCTTCGGCCCCGCCGAGCTACTCGAACAAAGGAACGCCAACTTCCGCGCGATACGGCTCGGTCCAGAGACGATATCGGGCACTCGTAGTAACTCTTAACGACAGATTTGAATTTATAATCAAGTGAGGTCCACCTTACGGTCTCTGTCCCTTCTCCTCGCAGTTTTTGACTGGCAAGCCACATTTCTTTTTTTGTTCTCCACTCGTTTGTACTGCTTCTCTGTGACAGGCGCCGTGTAACAACAAAAGGCCTTATCTGCGCGGTTCACTGAAGCGGCGAGAAATAAAAAAAGAAAGGTCAGCCGGCTGTGATGTATTGCTCGACGGACCGAGCATTTATCTCGCGGAATTGCGGGGACATATTTCACTCCGATCATTACTTCTCGAGCGGTGGAGCCACAGCTTCGCACAGGGAGGTAGCACGGCGTGCGCTGCGTACAACAATCAAAAGGATACCTTGTCGTACGCTGGCGCTCCCGAGGCTTAAGAGTGACGGTGCACGAACGATAAATTAAGCGGAACAAAAGGAAATAATCGCCAGTGACGAAGGAGTTTTCGCGACCACTTAGAAGCGAACAAAGCTTGCGGAAGTGCGCCCATGGACACCGTTTCCTCGTATCTTTCGAAGAGCTGCACTCGTGTATCTTAAACGAACGAACGAACAAACAAAACGAAGAAAGAAGTGTGGGACACTGCCGCGTCATTGAAACATATATTTCGAAGACGCTGGGACGCCGGTAGCCCAAGCCTGCACGATTTATGTTTCGTTTCCCAGTGCGGACGAGCTTAAATGATGACAAAACGTTGTTTCGAACGCCAGCTGCTAGCGAGACAAAGCGTAAGGTCTTCTCTGACGTTCAAACAGTCTTATACGTGCTTTTCATGTAGCTGCACGGCGCCATTACGCAATAGTTAATCACTTTGCATTGATTTAGTGCCAGCGGTAATTAATGCGTCATACTAAGCATTGATTTTTAGGCTGCACTAAACGAAAAAGAAATACTAAACCGACGGCCACTGTTCCTATACAGCACTGCTCGACAATTGGATCCATATTGATCTTGAGGTTAGCTTCGCATATATTAAGTAATTGGACACAAAGAACAGGTCACATCAATCATGGCCTTTGGAACTTTGAACTCCAAGTTGCACTCATGGCCGGTGCTTTTTCTCGTCTTTAAGCATGTGAGAACACCGCTGTCTTAATTAAGACAGCGCTAAATCATAACAGCGCCTGACCCATCGAATGCGAGCGTTTAATTAAGATGTCGCCCCGTGTCCGTACGAATTAAGCCGTACGTGTTGGTTCCCGCTGGCATTCTTTTGCTACTCGTTCTTTTTGAATGCGCCTTGATGTAATCGAAGAGCAATTAAAGAGCGCGCGCGCGAAAACGGAACATCAAACCAAGCTGGGGCTCGCGCTGAGGCAAGTGAAGAACAAGCTGACCAATGATGAACGACCGCAATCTCACAGAGGACTCAAACGCGCAGTAGCGTGTGTGCGCTGCGTAATGCATCACGCTCGCTCTTGCCCGAATCGCACCCGTCTCTTAATACGAACGCGCGGCTTTAATTGCTCCGTTCGTCTGGGTTGATCAGTCCCGCGCTTATCACTCAATTAATCCTCGCAGCCAATCAGAGCGGCATCGCGCGTGGGACGCAGGGGAGTTGCCAAATATAGCGTAGACCCCTGTACGAAGGTGCCTTGGAACAATGAGCACTTCGCTCTCACGGAATAACGCCCGTGTAGAGCGGCTAAGATGCGGACTCCACCAAAGGAAGCCGCGTCGATCCGGAGGTAGTAAGGGGAGGCTCCTTGAGTTGTTCGGGGGGGCCTCGTTAGGGTGCTCCTGCCGGGTTTGAGAAGGTCGCGGGGTCACCCTACCTGGTAACACCAGGGGGGAGGAGGGGGGTGTGTACCCCTCGCGCTCTTTGTAACATGCGCACCCTTCGTGACTATTCTCCAGCCAGGTGAGGAAGAAGTCGAAGGGAGCTTCGAAAGAAACAAGAGGCGATGAAAGCAAAAGAAGGACGCTCAGCAGCGGATACGTACGGATGAAACGAGAAGAAATGAACGAAGAGAGCGCTCGCCAGGGGCTCCTCCGATACGCATTTACCGCTTGTGCGCCTTTCTATACGTACATAACTGTCGGTTGCGGTGAGCACGTATCGCTTTCTTCGACGCCGACACACAACGAGTCAAGAGGAAACGAAAACAGACACCGCAACGCCGACAGCAAATTACAAGAGAACCGCGCGCGCGCGGATGTTGGCCGTGCAAGCATGCCGGCGGGCGGTCCGGAACGAACCTTTCGCCTCCGCGTCACAATGCATGGTCGCGGCAGCAGCAGCACACAACAGCAAGAACAAGAACGCCGCCACCCGTCACCACAGAAAAAAGAAGAATGAAGAAACAAATTACAGAAAAGGAAACTATTTTCTTTCATTCCTCTGCTCGCGCCGCGCACTTTTGTGTTTTCCAGGTGACTCGGCGGCGGCGTTGTTGTTGGCTGCCGGGGTCCCTTCCGCGCGCCACCGCCGCCACCACCACCAATATTTTGCCAGCGCACTCGCGTTCCTTGGCAGGATGCTGGGCGCGCTTTTTTCCCCACTGCTCTCCCCCCTTCTTTCTCTGGCTGCGGTGGAGACTCCCTCGCGTGCGTGTTTGTACGGACGCTTTCGAACAATGGCGAAAGTGTCTCTCCCCTCTCTTCGTCATTTGGCCGCGCGCGCGCTGCTCGCTTCGTGTTTGGCTGAGGTCGCGACCCCAATAAAGGACCCCAATAGCGGGGCGGTGCCACACTGCGGGATAGGAGGGCACCCCCCTCGGCGGCTCTGTTATGAGCGCGAGATCGCGCTTGGAGCAAGCGGGCCGAGAGAAGGGCGCGTCGAGGGAACGACGGCAAACGGCGCGTGCTATCGAGCGGATTACGTAATATTTCATATACGCTGGTCATTGCGAGGACGTGGCTGGCCGATATATTCGTACTCGATTACTTGGTCCGCGCCTACTTGCTGTCAGACTTAATTATTCGGCGGTGCTCTCAGTATTTCAGGCCACATTCTGAAAACTTTGCATGTAGAGACGGAGGCCCCAAGAGAAGAAACTAACTGCGCACTGCTATCGCGTTTTAGGAAATGAAATGTACTAGAATAGGGTAGCTGGAAGTTTCAATGTTTATACGTTAGCATAAACCCTATTCAATAATCCGACCCCAATACAGGTTATTAACATCTATTAGGGATAAGAATGCGGACATGGGTTCCACGTAATAAAGAAGACAGTCATTCTGCGGGCCTATTCATTTGCGACAAACCTGGTCTTGGCAACGCGGGGGTTATAACTTGACGTAAGACATATTTGGTTTCTGCTAGCTCAGAAATGCGGTCCGTTATGTATGGATGAGACCTAGAATGCAGCAAACGCTACTGAAAGAAGCGTATGCCCTCTTCTTTGTATATTTTTGTACACCCAAAGGCATAAGGTACTTGATTACTGATGCGGACAACTTAATTACATGGGCACTTCTGCTATGTCCCAATTCACATAGAACAATGTGCTTTAATATTACTGGCCAGAATGTTATTCTGGCCTGGCAGACGGCCGCATGCCTAGTTGGAAACTTAATAGCGCGTATATTAGACAATTAAAACTATGAGTCAAATAATACTGCAGCTGTTGTTTTCAATATTTGTGCTTGTGCTCGATTCGAAAAGCACTCATCTGCAGTTCAAACATTCTCGACGCATTGCGGTCTTTAGGGGTACAAAAAAAAAAACCCAGTTGATCATAAAAATAAATTAAGACATTTGAGGTATGCATGTGAAATCAAAGGACAACAGCAAAACCAAACCAGGAAGTTTATCATACAAGCCGCGTAATTCGTGTATTTTCCCTCCTGTTATGTTTTTAAGGAACGTTGACGTGTGGTTATCATTCTTGTCTAGCATGCTCGCCTTCTGTCTAAACCGGTGTTCAGTAATGGCCGCCATTAACAATGAATTTGTTTCCGGAAGGAGAAGTGAATTACGCGGCTTGTGACCACGACGCTCCCCTTAACGTAACCTGATGTGCCCCTGCGACCATAACAGACAGCCCAGTTACACTGACTGAGTAAAACGTATCGTAATCGCACGGTTCATATTTTCTATCCCATTCTAACTCGCGAGCTGTTCTAAGTTTCAGCAAAATCCCTAGAAAGGTCCTCTCTCTACGCAGCTCCATGAAGTCAATTTACCTTCTTCCACAACTGTACTTCCATAAACAAAATCCGATTCGATCGCAGAAAGTTTAGACCAGAAGATTTTGTGGCTTCATCATATTCGCTTCGAATTCGTTAATATTCGTTGGTATTGAAAAAACCTCTACGAAATCTTAACGTTTTCCGGTTATGAGAAAAATAATCTGGTGCTTGAAATTCGCCCACTGCGTACGGTCGTTATGCAGCTGTTATCGCACCTCAACTTCAAAAGTTGAGGGAAACATTTTTCGTAGACTGGTGCTCGCACTGCGTTCGTGAAAATTTTGACATGATTTTGCCGGGTGTCGATCAAAATAGATTAACAAGAAAAACTTAAGCGCGAGGTACATAGGATAATAATTCAGCAACAACTGCAATGACCTTCTATTGTTGAAGTGAATTGAACAAAAATGGTATTTCGTTACGGTCATTTCAAAAACGTTTCCAGATTGTCGCCTTACATTGAATTACAGGACATGGTGGTGAGCAGTGGAGTTTATAAACACAGCTTTTGCAATCAAAAACGGCCTCTCAGAACGTAGTTAAACTTGGATAACGTGGAAAATGCATAGGTTGTCACATATTACTGCTCATTTGCAGAGACATTTTGTTGTCCTTTTCTAAAATAAAACCGAAAAAAAAGGTTTGTATTTCTAATGACACAGTGCTAGCAGCCGCCGCAGAAAATATTTCAGCGCGTATTGGCGCGATGACAACTCGATGACTTTACTCCCCAACAAAATAAGATAGGTACAGTCGAGCCTCTTTATACAAAAAAAAAAAACGTTTATAACAAAATAATACGGAAATAATGGATATAATAACGAAGGAATGACGATTCCCCTTGCAAGCTTGGGCAACACTGTCTATGACGAAGTAATTGCCGGGTCCATCTAACTTCTTTATAACGAGGTTCAACTGTAGTAGTGCCCGCATATCAAATTTATGAATTTGGAAGCTATAAGTGTACACAAGGAGTTCGCAGCGGAGGTGTAACAAGAACAACCTCACTACTCGAAAGAGACGCCCATTGGATGAATCCACTGAGAGAAAGACGCGAAAAAAAAAAGAAGAAAATATGAACTCCGGTATCAGACATTTTGTATCGCGCACTGACCGAGAGGCAGATCGCTGCGCAACAAGCATCACAGAACCACCCCGTATACTCAAAAGAGCACGATGGAACGAAAATAAATAGAGCGCCAGCTCCGGGCGCATACACAGCATCTCGGAGGCTTTCGCTTTTCCCGCCCTTCGTTTCGCTCGGCGTAACTTCTTGAGTGGATTTTCCGCGAGGGACCGCCCGAAGCGTCCCCAGGCCGTTCGAGAGTCGGAGCGCTTCTGCGAGGGAAACGCGAGCGGCGGGGGCAAACTCGCTTACGCGCGCCGCCATCCTTCGCGATCCACTTTGTCCGAGTTGACACTCGAATGCTTGCGTACGCAACTGCCCCCTCCCCCCTCCTCCTCAACTCTCTACCCCACCGTGCGCCGAGCCAAGCCCGTGCAAAACGCAAGAGCGCAAGCCCAAGGCGCAACGCAAGCTTTCCCCCTCTAGAACTGACATGGGCCGCAGAAGCGCCAGCGAACGAACCGTCGTTTCGTTCCTCTGTTTGTCCTACCTTTTTCCTCGCTTTTAAAATCTCTCGCTTCGACTTCCTCCCCACCCTGCCTCCTTTCCCTTCGTTCTCAAGACTCCCCCCGAGGCGCCTCCAGCGCTGCAGGCTCGGCTGGCTTGGGCCTCTGGTCCAGGAAAGCAGTTGCGAAAAACAGAAAGAAAAGCGAAGAGCAAGGAGTGAAACGAAAGAAGCAAGCGCGGGCAGCATCCCGCCAGCCGAAATGCCGCTCCAGAAAACTTTTCTTCTCCACTTCCCATGAGGGACGCGCGCGCGCGCTCTCGTGCGCTGCCCACACGGCGGGCTCGGACTTGTCCTGTGTGCGTTTGTGTGCGTGAAGTCCAAATTCGTTTTCAGGCCCACTGCTGCCAGCTTCTCCTCGGGGTGTCTTTCTCCGCTGCCGTCCCTCGCACCGTCCGGGACTGCCTTTCTCCCCCTCTCCCGCCTTTTCCTTTTCTCCCCGTTCGGCGAACGACAGATGTTTTGAGCCTCGGCCGCGCTGTTCTCACGTGCGTTCACCAGCGTGTTCACCGCTGCCCGCACAACGACGCGCACAGCTCCTTCCAGCCACAAAGAGGCTGTGGAGCCGCGCCTTTGGCGTTCTCCCTTCCCGGCTTGTATTCGTACCTGAGGGAGATAGGAAGCAGCGACCGAAACGCCAGACAAAACAAAAAAACGACGGAGTTCCTGGTCGAGGTGCGCAATCTTGTGAAAGGCATCTGTAAGGCACGCCTTCGTGATGTCCGCCCCAATCGAAGTCTCATTCCGTTTTATCGCTGCCTCGCGGAGAAGGAGACGACTGGAAAAGAAAGAGACAAGCGGGAGGCAGTTCTCGTAGCATAAATCCCGTTTCCTGAGCGTTGCAAAACCTCCAAGGCCATCCGCCGACTGTCTATACTGCGAACGAAAACCCCGCTTACTCAAACAACGCACAGCATGTGCAATGCGGCCAGGACGCATCACCCCGTGATAGGATCTAATACAAATACCACTGCGTTATCTCTTGTCATTGCATGTCAGTGTGCACGAGAGAAAGACAAATACGCGGAAAAGAGCAAAAGAAACCGTAGTCGCATACAGCAGACGCAAAGACACGCTCCTAAAGGAACCCTGCCGTCGACAGCGCGCTCGACGACGTCCCATTCATCACGTTACGCTGGCACGGTGATGTGTGCGTCAAAGGCGCTCTCCGGTCGACGCGTGCCGACAGGGAAGGGAGCCCGTCGGCCCGCTTCGATCGGAAATGGACGTCTTTCAGCGAGCCCTTTGGCCCAGCGGTCATGGCACGAGGCTGCGCGCTTCTCTGTTGCGCTTTTTTTGTTTCGCTTTGTTTTCCTCGTTTCTTTTTTTTTCCCTCTACTCCGAGCCAAAGCCGCAAGAGAGTTGGCAGACCGAGCCCGGCGCGTGCCTCTGCCCTCTCTCAACAAACAACGTCCATTCCTGCACCAACTCGGGGCAGCCCCAGCGCACTTTGTAAGGGGGCTCCTTCCGGTCTCGCGGTCGGCGGGGACGACGTAAAGACGTAAAGAGTTCATCCGTATGCTCATGCAGTAACGGACTGAAGAAAACGCCGAAGGCGTAGACGGCCGCATGGGCCCCGGGGCCGACGACGAATGCGCTCCGCCTACCAGCTCTCTCTCTCTCTCTGCCACAGGCCTTCCTAGATGGCTTCCAAAAGGGGCACCGCCCCGGCTCTTTCCCTCCCCACGCCGACGAAGGCATGCGAAGAACCCCGGAGGAAGAAAGCTCTGCCACTCTGATTTACGGTGTCTTCCGCGGCTGCCGCGGCAGTCGCCGCTGCGGCTGCACCGGAGCGTGTGCCGTGACATCTGTCGCTGCTGCCGCCCGGCTCGTAGGACGCGCCTTTAAAAAGTTGTACGCGCTCCAGCGTGTGTCGCGCGACCCTCTCTTCCCTTCTATCTCGCTTTCCCTCTCCGTCGCTGCGACGCCGGCCTCCCGCGGGTCTCCCCGCCAGCGAACCAGCAAGAGTCTGCGGCATGGACGGGTGCTGCTTAAGGCCCCGGAGCACGTCGGCGAGTTCCATCTTGGGAGCCGCGAGGCTCGGCCGCCGGCGCCAGATACCGGGCTTGGGGCCCTCCTCGATTCGTCATCGTTAATCTCGGCCGCCTAGGCGCTGGCTGCTCGTCTCCCTCTCTCCCTCTCTGCCGCCGCCGCTTCTCTTTCGCTCGTCAGAAGCGCGCGCGGTCAGTGCGCGGTGTCTGTCGACTCGGGGCCTGCCTTGGCCATTCTTCGCCGTCGGAGCATCTGTGCTACGCGCGCCCTCACGCCCTGATGAATGCGCCCCGCAGCCGGAAACGTACGCTACAAACACCTTCGCGTAGGCTTGCACGGGTGCTTTGCATGGGGCGAGGCTCAGGAGGGTCATTCTCACCTTCAGAAACATGGCGAAGTTGGGCGGCAAGCGTGGTAGCCGCTCCCGCGCTTAGGCAATCTGCGATGCATTACGTGCGTCCAGCTGGGATTGATCGATGGCGAACTCATGGAATACGGCGCGGCGACTGACTGCCGAAGTTCTTCGTTGGACACGCCGCTTTATGGCGGCGCTCGCGGCTAATAACTAATTCGGCGCGCCATTTGGAACGGGCGGCGTCTTCAGGTGGACACCTCACTTACAATGTATCTTCGTCGCAATTAGGAGACGTCTCGGACGGAAAGCGACGTGACATTTCGGCCTCCTGGTGCCAAAGAGACTAATTTAAAAAAGTAGGCGCATGATTGTGTTTAGAGGTGAGCGTTTGCCTCGTGTACAGCGATTGGAATAGCGTGCAACTTGGGCGCAGCGTATGAATTTTTAAGCTGGCGAAAGGTCCAGCTCATGGCGCCTGCTTCGCGTAATAAGGGAGCAATCTCAGACAACTGCTTTTAATGTTTGACAACAATGATGTCTGTCCGAACAAAACGCGTCGTGGTCATTCAACGCGTCGTGGTCATTCAGTCTAATAATCCTCAGTAGCTTTTCTAATTTCTAGTTATGTCCGAAAACACCGCAGTGAAACTTAGCACTACCTGATCTCTATGCGCAAAATAAAATGAATGAAAGAGCGCTAACGTACTCGGCAGACATATGGGATTAACTTCCAGCTGGAAATTCTGTTCACGCTTGCAGCACCTTTCGCACGCAACAATAAGCAATGCTAAGTACGTTTTGTGTGTGCTACAATGTCACATATTTCATAAGCCAGAAATACGAATGCTTGGTTAAATTTTCTCTGAATAAAAAACTAAATGAAACTAGCGGATGCGTAAAAATTGCGATTTGACTCAGTCCGCATTACGTATATTTTTATTTTATTTATTTATCATACTGTTAGTCCCACTGGGACTGTTACAGGAGTGGATTTATAAGCAAGATACAAATTAACAGACAGGTTATCATATGGTTCACGTTATCATCGATGATGCACCACCACCCCAGTCAAGCACCTCTCAAAATAACAATCTAAAGCGTAGACGGGACTAAACTTCCCACGGTGTTTTTACTTTTTGCCCGCGGACTGGTAATGTGTACGATCGCCTTCGCTTCACGCTGGAAGAGTTATGGTCATTCATCGTGACCCTTGCAGTCACCTTCTCTGTGCACACAGTCTGCGTCATACCCCACGCTGCTTCGCGGCACAACCCCCCGGTTACCAAAGGCAAGGTCAAGCACTCGCGACATCTTAATTCTTCCCCTTCGGCAACTGCGGAATGCATGGAGCAATCCGAGATACATACCGTCCGTACCTCATAAATCTAGCGCGTGGCTTCATTCGTCACCGCCACAGTAATTCAATACGACTAACTCCAACCGAGTCCCTCGGTGTGCACAAAACACACACTGGTGGTGCTGCAGAGCAGAGTAAGGATGACCTTTGAACCCAGGAAATGAAGTCCAAATATGTCCCGACGCTCAGCGAGGCGGTGGCAGACGGCAGGTGCGTCCGATGCCGTAGGAAAACGCCAACGCGAAGAGGAATTTAGAGGAACGGACAGTGGATAGCTCGAAGGCGTCTCCGCCGCGGTGCAAATTTATGACGTGACACAAAGGGACAAGTCCCCGCTGCGCGCAAGCTCGCGTTTCAGAGGCGGCGGCGGCGCTGGTATCATCCCGGCGCCTCGCTGAGCCCGCGGCGTGGGCTACCACCGCCACTATATACCCCGTGGCGCGATTTATGGGCCCGACCGGGCCCGCTTATAAACGATCGTCCATTTGCTTGCTTAGCATCGAAATGGCCCTTTAGAGGAGCCAGAAAGAGAACGGGCCGCACGGAAGAGGCTTCTGTTTATGCGGGCCGACTGCGCAACGCACTCACACACGCGCATGGGAGAGAGGGAGAGACATGGGAGTCGTATAGACACACACAGCCGATGCGACGAGGAGATGGTGTAACAGGCGCCGCGGAGCGCATTCCTCCCTTAAGAGGCTGACCACGCGTCAGGTATGTGAGCGCGTGTGCTTTTTTGTCTGCTCTGGTGCAGCCGACGTTGTTTTACGCTGCTTCTTAGCTGGCTCGTTTGCCGTTGTGCGTTGCCCGTACCACTCGTTTTAGCCGTGTTTCTGCCGATGCCCGAGGCTAGAGCTGAGCAAGTTCGGCGTGTTCCGTTCCGTTCTTGCTTTGAAGGTTGCAGTACTAAGGGTTCTGCTCTGCACAACACTTCCTGGTCCGCCGCGAACACGGCATGCACATACTTGATTTGATGAGCAGTAAAGGGATAGGGTGGCGTCGGCCGACGCAGAAGAGGGTTAACTGGAGATCTTTGGGGCCGGTGTTTGTTCCGTAGTAGACGTAATATGAGTGCCGATCTTGCTGTCGACGAGATGGTTATAAATGATTAATTTGATGTGGCCTCTGGTGTTGTGCGCTATGAGGCGCAGGTGAGGCCTTGGGCTACAATAATTGCCGCGGTTGTCTTAAGCTCCTACTGCTGCGATAAAGAAATTTCAAAGAACTCTTCTGGTTCAGTGCGGTTCCTTCAATGCAAGGGATGTTTTGTCGTTTAATTTTAAATTAATCACGCATCCGAACGTGATCCTCTCACACCTCATGCCGAAGTACTATTGTAGAATGGCCATCCGCTTGCATACAAGGGGGGGGGGGGGGGGGGGAATTAAAAGCGGAAACAAAAAAATAAAATGGGAACTCGCAGAATGGGTGGTGTGCAAGTGGAAGGCGAGGACCCATATTCGGAATTCGTGCGGGACAGCAATGTTGTTTCAGTGCGGCAACGGCTGCCTTGCAGCATGTCGTCTCAGGCATGCACGCATCTATGCAAGCACGCCCCTTCCTCTGGATCATATTTCATTCAGCATGCGCCACCACTGGAAGTTGCGACTTCTTGAGAGAAGAAACACAGCACATAGCGCCCAGGACTTGGAGCTCTTCGAAATCTGGCGCCACGTGTGAGCTGCTAAACCAATCGGCTCCTTTGAAGGTTACCGTTGGAAGAAAATGCTCGTCTGTCTCCTACTTAAATGAAGGCGCATGCACCTCCTTTACATCCTCAAAACGGCTACAGTGGATAGTTGACACTGGAGAGGCGTAGCAGTCGCAATGAATTACGACTTTGTTTCCAAAGCATAACAGCGCCATCACGCGTGGAAAGGAAAGGGCAGCCGTAACTGCACATAATTAACGTGCACAGAGCACTTGCAGTACGCACGATCTGCAACACATTTTTCGAATAAGGGAGTAGTTAAGGTTCGTTCTTCGGGCTCCACAGCAGGTGCTCCACCGTCCGAGACGGTATAACAGACGAGATCCGGCAAAACTTGACTCAAGGAAGGAAACAAACTTTATACAGGAATTCACATATATACAACAGAATAAACGGCAAGCATGATTACATGGAACTGGCTAAGGGAAAATCTTCCCTCCTTGGCATCGCCGAAGATGCAAGGGGTCTAAACCTAGCTCAGAACCTTTTTCCAGGCTCCGGGGCCCGGTTTTAAAGACCTAGACGCCTGGCCCATCCCTTGCACTCCCCATTCACAACAAACTAACACATGATTTGTTCACAAACTGCATGGCACGCCTTCCAGTTTCGGCAAGGTTCTAAACCCTCTCCCTAAAACACACAGCACGAAAAGAATATGAAAATTGCTATGAGAAAATGGAATTCCGGGAATGGACCCTCGAAATGATTGGCCCACCGGGTTTAAGTGCCACGCCCCATACTTCCACAGTATTACTCAAACTCTCTCCCTCAGAAGAAGAAAAGCAAAAACAACCACAAAACCGTTCCCGCACGTGAAATCGGTTTCGTCGAAGCTCGCCAACCCTGTCGCCGTTCCGCAATTAGAGCTGTCATCGGACTCCAGTGGGGTGCTTCCGCTGTGTGCGACTGTTCACTCGGTCCCGACTTTCCCAGGGGGATTAGCGTTCTCGTGAGCATACGCGGCTTAGCTGCAACACCGATACTCGTTCGTTGGGGTTGTTTCAAACCTGGCCGCCGCGGTCCATCCGTCATTCCCATTGCTCCCCTCCTTGACATGACTACTACTTTTCAAGATCTTCCCACGAGATGCCCTTCGCAAGGTCGCGTCGCGTTTGGTGTCTGTCAAGACGAGGGGGCTTCTGGCGCAAAACAGTGCGAGGACAAAAGCGCGCGGCCGTCGCTGTCAGGGGTGCTTCACCCCAAGACGGGCGCTCCTTTTCAGCGCGCTCTGCCGCCGCCCGTCACCGAAAAGGGGGAGGGGGGGGGGGGGGGGGGTCAAAGGGGGGCTGCCGCGGGGAGGCGCCGATACCGGGCAACTGGCCCTAATGACCCCGCGGATCATCCGATCCCTTACAGGAGTAATTACTCATTATCATCCACATGAGCGCAGTGGCACGGCTACAAATGAAAAGCTATAAAGCTTTCTCAGAAGCTTCGCAGTTGAAGTGAAATTCTTCCTGGTTCGGGGTTCGAACTCTGCACCTCCTCCTGCCCGGTCCAGTCGATCTACGAACTAAGCTAACCAGGACGGCTGAGCAAATGGAGGGCAACAATGGTTGCCGAATTCTCAGCAACTCTAAGCGGGCCGGGACGGTTTTATTTGAAAGCTAGATAAGTCTGTGCCAGGTCCTTCAACAGCGAAGCTTCTGAGAAAGCTCTAGCTTTCCTTAGCTCAGGCGGAAGCTAATAAGTTGTTATTCCCTTAACTTAAATCTATAGTACTCCACATTCGGGCACTCCCTAAAATACGTTGCGCTAATAAATTTTTGGATAATGTTTACAGACCGAGACGACGGGAATATTCGTGTCGGGATCTTCCCCGACACGAATATTCGCGTCCGGTGCGATCGTATGCTATACAACCCTCCAACATAACCCTCGCGAGCTCAAGAGAGCACCGCGCAATTGGCGGCGCTCCAAACGCCCAGGCGAGCCGCGCGACGCCACCGGCGCCAGCCACGCAGTGGTGATGAATGGCGTGGAAACTGGAGAAGACAACATTTACCCTTGTCCCGTCGTGCCAGAGGGCTGTTTTGCACCGCGCCATGCCTGGGGCCCAAAACGCGGTCAGCGGGCGAGAGCTTACGACACCCATACGGATCGGGTCTCCCGTGCTCCAAGGCGGATTCTCTTTTTTTCCCACGGCGACACCGAATGCCTTTTTGCAGCTCCTCCTCCGGCGTGCAAGTGCGGACGGAGCCTGCTGGCGGAAACTCGGTCTTTAGCGTCGCCTTCGAGCGTGGCGTGCCGCTTCCTGTCTAATGTCACTCGCCCGAAGAGCGTGGAGGAGGAGGCACTACTGCTGCGATATGTGAAACCCCACGCGTGCATACAAGGTCGCAGGGATCAAACGATCATGCGTTAAGCCTAACATGGCGGGCACGTTTTCTCTGGGTTCTGAAGCTCTCCTCCAGTTCAGTGTACAAGTAGCCAGAGCAGGCTATGAGGTGAACGCAAGCTGATCGACGGCGGTATAAATAACCGGCCAGACTACCGCCGGTTATCCACATGTTTTCCAACAAGTTGATCGGCTTCTCTGGTGTGAAATGCTTGGACGAATGGGTTTTTACCGACCACATGGACATCAAAACGCCCTATCCGGGACGCTGTTCTACCAAGCAGCCCATGTGCCATTAAAATCAATCATCAATAACCATGTGAACGTATCGTTGTAGTCGGCTACCAAATTGTATCTTTCCAAACCATTTCGGACGTGGGAGTGGGGCGGTTGTACCCCCTGGAAACACTTGCGGAGCCCCGGCGCCACAAGGACTCGAACAACGTGTTCATCCCACATATGCGATGGATGCTCTTCCACTATGTTATAACGCTGCATTTTAAACGAGTGACGCGCTGGTTTTAAAAGTGTTAACCGAACGAGGTACTCATGACACCTCTTTGGCGTCGAGCCGCCGTTGTGGCTCAATGGTTATGGCGCTCGGCTGCTGACCCGAAAGACGGGGGCTCGATCCCGGACGCGGCGGTCGAATTTCTACGAAGGTGAAATTGTAGAGGCCCGTGTACTGTGCGATGTCAGTGCATGTTAAAGAACCCCAGGTGGTTGGAATTTCCGGAGCCCTCCACTACGGCATCCCTCACAGCATGAATGGCTTTGGGACGTTAAACCCCCTTAACCTAACCATTAACCAAGTATTCGGCGTCTGTAAAAATTTCCGCGCAAAGTTCACACTACGACTAGTTTCACCTTCACGATTGCACGAGTTGTCCTCATACACAAGGAGAGTGGGCAGCAGTGCAGAACCTTTGAAATCGATACGCGACAAGGCAAGCAGGGTGAAGATGCCATTATGGCTCATTAC
Source organism: Amblyomma americanum (assembly GCF_052857255.1). Classification (NCBI taxonomy): domain Eukaryota; kingdom Metazoa; phylum Arthropoda; class Arachnida; order Ixodida; family Ixodidae; genus Amblyomma; species Amblyomma americanum. The sequence continues at coordinate 78,149,036 of NC_135502.1, forward strand.
ACGTTCCCCGACACTTACCGAGAACTCGGGAAAAGTTCCCACCCTTACGTTCCGCAGAGCACACGAGATTGGCAACGCCTCTAGAAAAACCCGGCGGATCGATCGAGGCCCGCCGGCGCCGCCACCCTTAAAGAATTCGGCAAGCCGTGGCTGATCTCCAACCGCGCTTCCAGACGCTTTTCCTTCCCACAAGCGACCTTCCTTTCCCTGCACTTGCCCTCCGTGTCTTTCCCTACACTCCCCACCTTCGTCACCGCCTTTCCATTCGGCGGGCCGGTAAATCCCCAGACGCCACAAGGTCTGCTGTGCAGTACGCGGAAGCGAAATTCCGGCCACCTTCTCCCCACTTCCCCAACCTCGAGGGAGGGGCTGAGGAGGCAAGGAAGGAAAGGGCACTTGAGCAGAACGTCGCGCCCGGAGGCGCTGGCTGGCTACTCTAACGCACGAAAGCTACCTCCTCCCCCCCCCCCCCCCCCCTCCCCCGCCAAATTAAAGCGGCACGTCCAGAGTTTGGAACTCGACAGGCCTCGAAATGCTACTGCCGTACCATTGCTCCAACACTGCTCCTCGTCTCACCCTTCCTTTCCGTTACCCTTCTTCCCTGTCCCTGCGGTCACAGTTCCTTGACTCCGCAGAACTCGGCGAGACCGTTTCGTGATCCGGCATTTGAACGGGCTGCAGCGTTAAACCAGGGGACCGAAGACCGACACCCCCGTCTCCTTCCTTTATGTACACAGTGTTTGCCAAACTCTTCCGCCTCCATCTTCTCGGAGGACCTGCTTCCTCCTCCTCCTCCTCCGCGTCGGGAGGATTGGGGCGCACGTTGAGAATTTCGATCCCGCGGCGGTGACACGCCGCAGTCACGGGGAATTGGCCTCCTTAATTCCCCACGTCTCTCCCACTTCGATTCCCTCCGTCTTCGCGCCTCCTGTTCTTCCAGCGGTCGCACGCGCCGCCTCGCCAAAGTGGCAGCCCAAGGGAAAAGCAAGAGAACGAAAGGAAAGAAAGAAGATGAAATGAGTAGTGAAGAAAGATAAACCGACGACGACGTCTCGAGCGAGTTTTCTTCTATATTCGTCGCTTATTTTGCGCGCTTTACCGCAAGTCCTGTTTCGCGAGGGACTCGACCCAACAGCGGCTGCACGAAGCGAACGTCGACGCCAAGACGCGCCCGCGCGACACTTTCTTTCTCTCTGGTCTTCTGTCGCTCTTCTTTCGCCGAGGCTTTTAGCGGCAGATTGCCCCGGAATGAATTATTGAGGAGGTGTTTCATTTGTCACTTTTTCCCCCTCCCCGCACGTCTTATAAGCGGGGCACTCGGGCTCGCTTTCGCCTCGTGTGTGTTTGTGTGCGCGCGGCTCCTTATATGACTCGCTCTTTTTCTCAGCTCGCGCCGCAGTTGTTTCCTCGCGGTAGCCGCCGGAGCGAAGTCGTGTCGCGCCCAACTGATCCCGTAATTGCAGCTGCCTAATGCTCCCCCCCCCCCCCCCCCCCCCCACTCCCTCGCACTTGTCTGTTCAAACTTTGGCTGGATTTGGCGGAGTGTTGGAAGGGGCTCTCGATGTTTCCCCCTGTCTCTGTTTTGGCACACTTTCTTCGTAGTCTCTAATACCGCGTTGTTATAAACATAAGACCACAGCGCATTACACAAGTCCAGGTCAGTTTTGGTAAGGAAACTAAGCGTTTGGTAAGCGTTGTAACGTGGTTCTTCGCATTTATTAGCAGCTATATGAGGGCTTTTAGAGCACTTTTGGGGTCTGGCAGTATGTGACGAAGCTGTGTTAGATAATAGTATTTCTTTAGACATCCAGTATTTCATTAAATACTGAGTGGACAGAAGGTGCGTTATTTTCTTACTGCTGCATGAAAACAGGCTGCCAAATCTAATTCAGCTCAGCAGGTATACTCATCGCAAAATGAGATGTATGTTTTTTTGCGCTGCGTTGAAAATCGATTGCTGACGAATCTACAATCGCACCTTCAACGCGATCTCATAAGGAGCTGTTATGATGCTACATACGCGTCCTAAGTGTACAGTGTACAGTCCGCAAACAACTAATTCTCCCACCGTGGTTGCGTCCCTTCGCGCATCACGTAGGCAAGGCCTGCACCGCCTCATCTTCTTAATCTTCCTGATCACAGACAGCCCCACGGGAAATATCCCCCCCCCCCCGACTTTCCTACTTCCGCCATCTTTGTTCCTCTCCAAATTCTTTGTTCATCTTTTACGGGCTTTCGTTCAAGAGAGCGTGGGTAGGACGGACGCTAATAGCGTCAACGTCAAATAAACAAAGTAACAGACACATCGCAACCTGTACATTTCGACTTTGAGTTGATAACAGCTTCCACCCACAACGTGAGAAATCGATATACTTTACGTTCGCGACTGTGCGCGCTAACTGCGAACGGGCTACGGTATCGAGCTATCTGTGCACACTTAAGCTACCTACGCAGACATGGCTTCATTCAAACGTATCATTTTGCACGCGTGAGCTGACTCCTTAGGGTGGTACCAGGCTGTTTCGAGAAGACCTGCTTTCCGAAGTCGGCGGAACGGCTGCCTACCACCGGCCCGACGCAGCCGACCCTTAACCAAGAGGCGAGCAATCTGCGCGCGTCTTGTATAATTGCGCGCCTACGTAGCCACTGAGGGCCACAGAGGTGAAATACTGCGCGAACGGTGGTTCCCTCATTAATGCCCCGCCATGTTGCAAAGGCGCGGCGGCTTCTGTGCGCGAAGTGGCAGAGTCAAGGCAAACAGCACTGTCCGCCGAGCCGCGGCCGGCTCGACAGCAGAAGTAGCGGCGGCCATAAACAGAAGGGCGCCGCATTATGCACGCGCGCGCCACCTATCGGCAGACGCGGGAACAGAAACAAAAACACGGACGCCCCGCAGCGGCGCGATAGCGAGCGCATCGCGTATCTTAATCGCCCCGTCGTTATCTTCGCGCACGGCTGGACGCGCTGTGTTAGCGGAATAGCATCACGCTATACCGAGATAATTGAGCGGAAGAAACTTTTGCGTAATGGAAGCGTTTTGTAATACTTTTTTTTCTTTTCGCCTTCGTTCGTTCGTGCTCACTCTTTCTGCCGCCGCGGACGTAACGAGCGTACGTGCTCCCGGCCTGGAGGCTACCGGGCCCCACTTTGTAGATCAGACCATGAGTCATCACCCCCCCCCCCCCCCGACACTGCGCTTGGGCCAAAGGTAGGTAGGTGTTCGGCGCGGCACGTCAGTGGGTAAAAAAGGGCACCCCAGCACTTACGTCGGATTACGTGGAAAAGCAGTGGGAGCAGACGGAATCGCAGTGTTGCGACCAAATCAGCAAACAATTAGGTGCCCAGGGAGAGAAGACACGTGTTTTTTTTATTGCGTTTTACGAGTGTGGCTGCTAAAAATCAACTCCGCTTTGTTTCCCAAGCGTGCAGGATTGAACATAAAATACGGTCGGGCAGACCGTCTCGCGACAAACCGGAAATATTCTAAGACCCGACATTGCAACGAGGGACTGAACATGCCATAAAGTGAACACACCTCCACTGTTTTTAGCTGTGCCAGAAGGAACCTAACTTAGCATAAAACAAATGACTTCAACAGCCGGCGATTTTGCGACTTTACATTGCAACAACGCTAAGCAGTGAGAAGGGTGAGTGGTACGCTGTTACGTGTATTATATGAGGTGTGAGAGGTGCGCGCCATAGTGGAGGCCTCTAGTTTAATCTCGAAGTTTAATCTCGACCACCCTGTAGCTTTTAAACCCGCAAAGAAGGGTCCGTGTGCAGGTGTTTTTCTATTTCGCTTCCAGCCAGGCAAGGCCGTCGCGGCTGGGATTGAACCCGTAATCTTGTGCTCGGCTGCCGAACGGCATTGTGATGACCCCCATAATGCGCAGGTCCACACGGGACGGAGAGGCAAAGAGACACCGTATGGCTCAGTTTAAACAAACAGGTATATTCAATAATTACACATGGTTAAGGTTATACATCAGAGGCTGGGGCGTCCGAGCTTACGTGCCGACGACTTCATGGGGCGATGGAGTGGCTCCGGAGTTGGGCTCGAGCGGTTGCTGGCAGAAGCTGCACGCCGTCGGGCTTCGGCACTGAAGGCTCTCTTGGCGAACGATGTCGTCCTCAGCGTGTATGCAGTAGAATTTCAATAGTCGTCCGTTTCTTCGAGGATGGTTCACAAACCCTTCCTCTAGTGTCGTTCGGCTTGGAAGATGAACAGGAGGCGAGCTTGTAGATGATGACAGCAGAGCATAATTTTACAACATACATATACAGAGAGTTAAACTGGAAAAAGCAGAACTGAATTTACAAAAGAACAAACTTTGCACTACTTTACTCATCGACCTGGCAGGTTAGTGCCTAAGTAGCATCACATTACATGCTAAGCATGGAGCCCCAGCTCAGACTGGACTGCATCCGTTTACATGTGCTTTTAAGCACTTGATTAACAAAGGACTAAGGGCGGTCATTTCCAGTGGCCCGCCCAAAGCATCAATTCTCCAATCCAAAATAACATGCGAGATGGGGACCACCCCTTTGGGTTGGGCTTAGCCTCGAACCCAGAGTCTGTTAACAATACAAACTAAATAAACAACAAAAACGCCACCACTCTCTCTCAAGTGAGAGTATACACAGGCTCTCTCTTCGGAGCTAATTCACTAGCGCCTGTCTTTCCACATTCTTGGCGAGTACTGCCTGTCCGCCATGACAGGTGTCCGTCGCGGCCCTTCTGGGAAGCTGTGGGTGCCTTCCCGGCGATAGCCCACGACAAAGGGGGGGGAGGGAAAGAATGTCGTCTTCGCGGTTTCGCATAGCGTCGGCTGTGGTACGGCGCGCTCTGGCCCGCTGACAGCTCCCTTGTCCTGGAATGTAACCGGAAATTGGGGAGGATAAAGCCTGTTTCCCCGGGGCGGCGGCGGGACCGGTTTTTCTGGTCGTCACTCAAAGAGCATGGCTGGGTAATTGATGATGCCGCTGTCACGGGTCTCCGTCTACGCCGCGCCGTCGAACGTGGATCCTCGTAGCACACACGGAATGTCACACTCGCTCACCCTCCAGAAGAATGTTCTCCGAACATTTGAGTCCACGCAGCTCCCCTTGTCTTTCTGAATCGCCTCGCACAGTGCGTCCGACAAAACACTTTTCGCTGCACTCAACACCACTGCACAACACCATATGCCTCCGCTGTCAATACTGGCGTCTCCAGGGGCAGCACTGATCTTCTTTTACAGATAAACATGAAACTCAGCACCCAAGCCTCTCCTTTCTAGTCCAAACTGGACGAAATAAATTTACCACAGTTACAAAGGAGCTCCCACTTCTAGCACGATCACGGCACAGACAAAAATATAGATAACGAAAGGAAGTAGGGCAGGTTCTGCATGCGCTCCGCATGCTCTCCTGTGCAGGTGTTACTTAATGACAGAAAGGTTTAACTACCAACTCCGATAACTTAACACATAAGCACATAGCAATGTTATGAGCTGCGGCATTACACAATTCTAACCAGTTCACAACTCCGCTCTGTTTACGCCATTAGTCCGACTTAGCTTTCCGATTTCGCAGCGGATATCGGCCTTCATGATTCATACTAAGTAAGTCTGTGCCCCTTTGTCTGCTTTGGGACTCGCGAGGGCTCGTGGCAGGAGCCTCTCCTGGCGTTATCTGCGCGGCAACCTCGCGCGCTTCTTCTTCTAGCAATGCATGAAGTAAATCCGGTGGCATTCCGGCCGTCACCTCGGGCGCCTGCCGAACAAATGCAGGAGAGGGCGTTTCTTGCGAACTATCTGCGCGCTCCGCTTCACTTCTGTCCCCATCAAAATCCGCGCTTTCCCTTTCCTCATTTCGTGAATACTGAACCGGTGCCGACTTGAGGCGATTTGCGTGTATCCTTATCAAACGCCGGTTCACGTCTCGGACTCTGAAGTTTACCGGAGAAAGCTTCTCGACAACCTCGCACGGTCCTCTCCACTTCGTCTGGAACTTACGAGCTAGCCCAATCTGCCTTTGGCAGTTTTCAATGTACACGCTGTCCCCCACATCAAACGGCGCGTCTCTAGCACTGCGATCGTGCACCTCCTTCCTGCGCTTCGCCGCTTTCTTTAAGGACTCCTTTGCGATGTCCCTCGCCACTTGCAAGCGCGATTCTAGCTCAACCTTATAGTCGTCCAGTGAAGCGTATGGGACACGACGAGGGCCCTCTGGCACCTCACTAGGCTGGTCCGGGTCTCGGCCGTAGAGAAGAAAGAATGGCGATTCGCCCGTGCTCTCGTGTGCTGCGGAATTGTAGGCAAACATTGCATACGGGAGCCACAAGTCCCAGTCCCGCTGGTCGCGCGAAACAAAATGCGACAGGAACCCGGCCACGGTTTGGTTCAGTCGCTCCACCGCGCCGTTGCAAGCCGGATGGTACGGTGTTGTCTGCTTCTTAGCGATCTTAAGCAGCTCGCAAACTCTCCTCATTAGCTGCGACACGAAGTTCGTTCCCCGATCTGTCAAGAGTTGCCTCGGGGGTCCATGTCGGAGCACGATCTGTTCGACAAATGCTCTTGCAACCGTGTCTGCCTTCTGATCTGGGAGTGCTACCGCTTCCGCGTATTTTGAAAGGTGGTCGACAAATACTAAAATGTACTTGTTTCCGGAAGTGGTCGTGGGCAATGGGCCCATTATGTCCATACCTGTCCGCTCGAAGGGAGCCGAAACCTCAGGGAACGGCTGAATTGGAGCTGGTCTTCGTCCCTTGGGTGTTTTTCTTTCGAGACAGGAATGACACTTCGCACAGTAGTCTCTAACATCCTGTCGCATGCCACTCCAAAAGTACAAACGCTCCACACGCCTGCGTGTCTTCGCTACGCCAAAATGACCGGCGCATGGCGCATCGTGAAACGCGCGAAGAACCCTTTCTGTCCACGACCGAGGTATGACGACTCTCTCCCAAGCGGTTTTCTCTGGTCTCCCTTTCCTGGTTGGCCTCGTGCGCCGACACAGGGTGCCGTCTTTGTCAATGAAATAACCTAGCTGTTCGGGATGAGACGGTGCGCCCTCTAAGCTTTCGATTATTCGCTTCAGGTCAGGATCTTTGCACTGCTCTGTGCGTAATTCGGCGGGGTCGACTACGGGGACAAACTCTTCTATAGCTGCCACGGCAGCTGTGCGGCTGAGTGCATCAGCATTCAGATGTGTCTTTCCTGACTTGTGCTCAACTTCAAAGCAGTATTCCTGCAGGTGTAGATTCCATCTAGCGAGTCGCGAGCTAGGGTCCCTGACACTCATCGCCCATTTCAGAGGATGGCAGTCTGTGACTAGCTTGAATTTGCGGCCGTAAAGGTAGCATCTGAAGTGCTTTACTGCCCAGACAACGGCGAGGCACTCCCTTTCCGTAGCTCCGTACTTTTGCTCTGTGGGGCTCAGCTGTCGGCTAGCAAAAGCAACGGGATGTTCTTTGCCCTCGATAATCTGAGATAGCACGGCACCAACTGCGAACTTTGACGCATCTGTGGCCATAACGAAGGGCAAATTAAAATCCGGGTGGCGCAACAGCGGTGCACTCATTAGCTTCCCTTTCAGGGCCCCAAAAGCATTCTCCGCGTTTTCGTCCCAGCGAAAGGCGACATTTTTGGCTGTTAAGGCGGTGAGCGGCTTAGCGAGCTTGGCGAACTCCTCTATGTGCCTTCGGTAGTAACCGATCAGGCCGAGAAACTGCCGGACCTGGCGGACGCTAGTCGGGGATGGAAAATCCGAGACACACCTTAGTTTCTCAGGGTCCGGTCGCACGCCGTCAGCTGAAACAACGTGCCCGAGGTATTTCACCTCGTTTTTGAGGAATTGGCACTTAGAGGGCTTCAGCTTGAGACCCGCTGCTCTTAGTCGCACCAAAACCTGCTCAATATCGCGCAAATGGTTATCAAAACTGTCACTGTATATGATAATGTCATCCATATACACGAAGCACAGCCTCCCCAGAAGACCTGCCAGGATAACATCAGCGGTTCTCTGCCAGACAGCAGGGCTGTTGGCCAGACCCATCGGCATTCTTTTCCATTCATAGTGCCCTGAGGGCGTGTTGAATGCCGTTTTCTCGGCATCTGCCGGATCCATTGCTATCTGCCAGAATCCCGCCGCCATGTCCACTACCGTGAAGTACCTGGCAGAGCCCAGCTGAGAAAGCGTCTCCTGTATATTGGGGATGGGGTATGGATCGATGCGAGTTACGGCATTTAGTTTGCGGTAGTCCACTACCAATCGATACGAGCCATCTGGCTTTTCCACCAATAGTGCTGGTGCTCCCCAGGGTGACTTTGAGTGTTCGACAATGCCGCGATCAATCAGGTCCTGCACCTGCCGCTCCATCTCCCCACGTTGGGAGTAAGGAATCCTGTACGCACGCTGGTAAACGGGCGATGAAGTGCCGGTTTCTATCCTGTGCTTTATAACGCCACAGCAGCCCAAATCCAGGTTGGACGCGGCGAATACCTCCGAGTAGTCGTTCAGCAAACCAGCCAGAGCCTCCCTCTCCCTGGATTTTACGTGAGAAAGATCGAACGACACCTTTGGAGCAGCCGAAGGACTAGCATGCTCTACAGTTGCGAGTACCGTATCGGTGGGCTCACGTTGCTCTATCGCAGAGGTGAAGAAAGCCAATGTTTTGTTCTTGGGAAGGCTCAGTGGCTGCTGGCTACAGTTAACCACCCGTAGGGGCACTCTGTGGGCGTCATTAACTGTCACGAGGCACGCGGCAGCCTTCAGGCCATTGCTGAGAGAGTCGACCGGCTCAAGCACTCCCACGGCGCCGCTCTCTACATCTGAAGGCACAAACGCGTACAAAATGTGCTCCGACCAAGGAAGGACGACCGCCTCCTCGACCAGCCGGACGGCAACCCGCGAATATACCTTCTCCAATGATCCCACTGTTTGACGGGTGTCAATATCGGTAATGCGAATCTCAGCCCCTCTCCTGTTCAAAAACGGAACTTTTGAGCCGCCCGCATTAACCTCTTCCTCAGAGAATGAGACTACTACCTTCCCTTTTCTCAAAAAATCCTGCCCTAATATACCTGACACTCCGTTTGGCAGAGACACCGTGTCCGGGCATACGTAGCAGGGGTGCTCCAATGCAATTCCGCCTAGAGAGAAGTGTAACCGGTAGAGTCCACTTATGCCAAGAGGATCCCCCGTTATGCCCACAAATTTGGGTGCCATACCACCAGACGCTTCCAACACCTCGCGGTCCCCCTTCCTTCGAAGCGTGTTAAAACTGCTCTCCTTAAGCAATGTCACCTTTGACCCCGTATCTATCAACAATTCCATGCAACAACCATTTAACTTGCAACGCACAACAGGGCATGCCTCGTCGGCCACACAAACTACCACCACCTCATCATCCACTGCTCCCTCCCCACGCTCCTCAGGCTGGGGAGGACTAACTAGTTTTTTGACTCGGTATCTGGAGCCCCGCTGTAGGCTTGCTTAGGGCGTGTCTCGCCTGCTTCTCTTTGTGGCTCCCCACGGCGCACGTTTTGGCAGAACCTGGCGATGTGTCCGCGACCCTGGCAAGCGAAGCATACGATTTCTTCAAAATCTCGCATACCGCGCCTGTAGCTTTGTGGCGGTCTCCGGTTTCCAGCGAATGGGCGCTGTTGAGCGCGCGCTTCAACCTGGCATTCTACCTGCTGAGATAGCAGCTGTTCTAAGCGATCTAACCGCTCTGTCAAGAGAGCAACCTCAGGGTTGAGCACCGCTCTCTCTATGACGCGTACTCTCGCTGCGGCTGTCGTTAACGCCTCATTTTGTTCCTCATCCAATGCGGCCTCCACGGCTTGGTCGAAATTGCTCGGCTTGCGCGAGAGCACGAACCGGCGCACGGGGTCTTGCAGACCAGCCACGAACAAAGCGGTCATTTCCTCTTTAAGTATATCCTCCGCGTATTTCTTCTTAAGCTGGTCTCCTTCCTCCTCCCTGCTTAACGTATCGCGCGCTAATCGCTGAAGCCGCGACGCAAACGTTCGCACGTCCTCCCCTACCATCTGTCCGGCGTCACGGAACCTTTGTACTCGCACGTGACGTGGTTCAGTGTCAAAATGCTCAAACGCGAGCTTCTTAAATTCCGCAAATGATTTTGTGGATTTTACTTTTTCGTCTCGCCATGCAAAATCATGAGCAGCTCCTGCCATCTTACACCTCGCCATTCCCAGCATTTGAGCATCGGACCATCCCCCCATTTTCCCAATCTCTTCTAGCATGGAAAAGAAATCGCAGATTGGAACCCCTGTCTTATCTCCCGTAAACGTCGGAATGACGCTTCCTAATGCCAGCATGCTTTCTCCGAGCGACGGCTGTGGAGTGGGAGCTCCCTCAGATACAGTCATTTTTTTTTTCAAGCCCTCCAGTGCCTCAAGCCTCTCAAATGGGGGTAAAAGTCCCACAATCAGTCCCGTGATTCCCTTTTGATTACAATTTTGAAGTCATGAATGTCACAGCATTCAGAGGACATTTGCTTTTGAGACCCCACTTCTGACACCAGTGTGATGACCCCCATAATGCGCAGGTCCACACGGGACGGAGAGGCAAAGAGACACCGTATGGCTCAGTTTAAACAAACAGGTATATTCAATAATTACACATGGTTAAGGTTATACATCAGAGGCTGGGGCGTCCGAGCTTACGTGCCGACGACTTCATGGGGGCGATGGAGTGGCTCCGGAGTTGGGCTCGAGCGGTTGCTGGCAGAAGCTGCACGCCGTCGGGCTTCGGCACTGAAGGCTCTCTTGGCGAACGATGTCGTCCTCAGCGTGTATGCAGTAGAATTTCAATAGTCGTCCGTTTCTTCGAGGATGGTTCACAAACCCTTCCTCTAGTGTCGTTCGGCTTGGAAGATGAACAGGAGGCGAGCTTGTAGATGATGACAGCAGAGCATAATTTTACAACATACATATACAGAGAGTTAAACTGGAAAAAGCAGAACTGAATTTACAAAAGAACAAACTTTGCACTTCTTTACTCATCGACCTGGCAGGTTAGTGCCTAAGTAGCATCACATTACATGCTAAGCATGGAGCCCCAGCTCAGACTGGACTGCATCCGTTTACATGTGCTTTTAAGCACTTGATTAACAAAGGACTAAGGGCGGTCATTTCCAGTGGCCCGCCCAAAGCATCAATTCTCCAATCCAAAATAACATGCGAGATGGGGAACCACCCCTTTGGGTTGGGCTTAGCCTCGAACCCAGAGTCTGTTAACAATACAAACTAAATAAACAACAAAAACGCCACCACTCTCTCTCAAGTGAGAGTATACACAGGCTCTCTCTTCGGAGCTAATTCACTAGCGCCTGTCTTTCCACATTCTTGGCGAGTACTGCCTGTCCGCCATGACAGGTGTCCGTCGCGGCCCTTCTGGGAAGCTGTGGGTGCCTTCCCGGCGATAGCCCACGACAAAGGGGGGGGGGGAGGGAAAGAATGTCGTCTTCGCGGTTTCGCATAGCGTCGGCTGTGGTACGGCGCGCTCTGGCCCGCTGACAGCTCCCTTGTCCTGGAATGTAACCGGAAATTGGGGAGGATAAAGCCTGTTTCCCCGGGGCGGCGGCGGGTCCGGTTTTTCTGGTCGTCACTCAAAGAGCATGGCTGGGTAATTGATGATGCCGCTGTCACGGGTCTCCGTCTACGCCGCGCCGTCGAACGTGGATCCTCGTAGCACACACGGAATGTCACAGCATAGTCATGCGCTGGGCCACCGCGGCGGGCCTGCGTAATAAAAACTATTTTCCACAAATCCACCTGCAAGCAATAAGGAAAAAGCAACTGCTGATGATCATTACAAGAATCGTTGCGCGTGATAAGATAGTCGCAAGTAGTCACAAAAGAGCCCTTGCAAAATCACAGATCACAGCTCGTCCCGCCGGCGTCAACCGCTCGCCGCTATTACTTCCGAGACTGAGGATCTCGCTCCTAATCTGCGGGAATAAAGCAACGCATAGCCATAATTGGCCCGCGAAATCTCGTTTGTGCTCCGCGGCCACACCGCAACACTTGGCCTCCTCCGAGTACAGCGGGAGCCTCGACAGCGTGCGGGCGCGGAAGCATAACGACAACGACGCCAAGCGAGCCAGCGAAAGCGAGAGTGTTGCTATACTGTCGGGGAGCGGAGACAAAAGGAGCCGCTGCCGCCAATCCGGGCAGCCGCGGGGTTTACCCGAAAGCTGCAGCGTGCTATATAGCTGGGCGGCCGAATGCGCCTCTCATTAGCGAAGTGCGTGCTAACGAGGAGAGCACTCCCCCCTCTCCTTCTCGGGCCATGCTATTGCTATAACAGAGCGCTGGCGTGGACGCGAACCCCACTGAGCGCGTGCCGTGTCCTCGGCTTTCTATACTCCTCCCCTGCTCTGCATACGTGGGGCCAATTCGGCTCACTCCGCGAAGGACAGAGCTAACGAAGTGAAAAAAAAAAGAAAAAGGAAAACAGATCGAGCAATACAAAACTCGAGGGGGCTCCTGGTGACCGGCGCACTCCATTCTCGTACTGCCAACTAATACCATCACCAACCCGCGCTGTCTCCCGCGAGCAAGGCTGGGAAGGTTTTTTTGTTTTTCGCGCGCTTCGCAAGTCGTGTATTTATATTCTTTTGTGAGCAGCAGCTTGAGAGGCAAGAAAAAGAGGAGCACCCGATGATAACGAACAACACGCGCGGCGCGTAAGAGCGGAAGTTGGCGGTGCCCGCATAACTTTGGGACGCGACAGTGAGGGGGGCACAGAGAGCGACGTGCTGCCAGCCCCCTCTTATCGACTTCACGCTCTTGCTGTCGATAAGACACGGACTCGCCGACGACGTGCGCTCGAGTGGATAGCGCGTGTCTGCGTATTCAGCGGCGCCGCGCGCCATCGGAACTCAAGTAGAGCGGGACTGTGTAGTGTAGCGAGCGAGTCCGTATAGAGGGAGTGCGTACACACGCTACGTGTCTGGCGCGTTGGATGGCGGCGTGCTTGAGAGCTGCTCTGTTTTGAATAGTTGCCAGTTCACTTCGTAAGGGCTGCAGCAGTAAGTGTGTCTAAGGAGTGGGCACTGTTTCAAACTTGTGCTCCTATTCCTTCCAACATGCACATGATTTTGTTTAACTGCCACAATATAGAGAGGTACGAAGCGAACAAGCGGTGTTCATAATTTCATATTTCTTTTTCTTTTCGCCTAAGGCCGTTGGGGCAAACACCAATTTTGCTGCTGAAGCTTTGAAAGGGCGATGAACTCGTTTCCTGAGACGCAACAAGTGACTTGCGGCGGTCACGGTTCTGCCACGCTTAACTCCACCTGACAGTGAAGTAAATATAAAATGCAAGTGACTGCTCCAAAGGGTTAGTTCCTTCTAGGGCAATCCTCGCAAGAAGATACCGGCCTGCTACCCGCCAGCCGGGCTTCAACTAAAGGCCTTTGAGAACGCTATTCCTTTCTTCAGACCTGTCGTCCTTTTTTCTTGTCCCTTAGGGATCAATAGAACCGTTTGGGAGTCCGTGTAGCGGCAGCAGCAGGTTCAGTCAGAACGGGGCTCTATGCATGGCGGTGGTCCGAGCGGGCTTAAACATGCAGATTCGGGGAATTCACATGCAAATGCCGCCGCGGCGGTGGCGCTCCGAACAGACGGGCTGCTTGCAGAGGCGTGACCGACGCGCAGCCGCGCAGAAGAACACCTGGATTGATTGCGCTTTCGGTTTTGGAGTTGAGGGTTAAAAGTGGGCGTCACGCTATCGCGCAACCAGCGCAGCGATCAAACAGTTAAGTCCTAACCTTATACGTTCATCTGCGCAATGCCAACGTGAGCGGAGAATTTCAGCGCACATGCGCTGTGAGAAAGACTAGCATTTGAAGCTGCTAAGAGGGGGAAAAAAATAGTAACAATGACCGGACGAACCCGCTGTGCAGGAAGCACCGGCAGAAAAAAAAAAAAAATGACGTGAGGTGTCGGAAATTGACAGCAGCGCGAAAGGCGGCTGCACAAAGACGTAAAAAGAAAAGAAAAACAATGGAACGTAACACGCGGAGAACAAAAGCAAAGCACGAATGTAGCCGTCTCTATATAACAGCGCTGTTGTCAAAGGGCAGTTTCTCCATCTTGTCGAGTTTCGTATGACCGACTCTCGGATATCCTATTCGTGTCCAAGCCGCATGACCTGAATTTCCACATTGCTGAATTCTCGAAGCAGCCATTTTTTTTTTGTCTTCCTTTGTTTTTACGTAAGTGCGCGCGGCGCATTACCTCGCAGGTCGCTCGACCGACAATGCCGACATATGCGTTCGCGCTTTCCGTTTTGAAGCGCCTTTTTATTTGTCCTTTCTTTTCCTTCGGCTGAATCCGGAGCAGAAAAATAAAAGAGAAACGTGCGGCCGGCCGCGCTTTCTTCCTTAGCAGCCCTGACAGACACGTGTCTGGCGTGCTTGGAGTGACCGACTGCCGCCGGGGAAGGCCCCGCGGATTTGACCGCCCGCCGTCGCATCTGCCGGCTGCTGAGACGCCCACGCTCTGCAAGGCGGCAGGCCGACTGTCTGGGCCCGCGTGAGTGACACGCGAAGCCGCGGCGGCTTCCTGCCGAGCCGTTGCTTTTGCAAACCATCCCCCGTTGCCCTGCCCGCCCACTCGTCGTTCATCTCCCCGCGCCGGATCTCCCGGCAGGCAACCTTTCATATCTGCGATTGCGTCGGCGGCGCGTTACGAAAATGGCTATCGGTCCGCTTGCGGTCTGTCAGGTACGTGAGATACACGCCAGCAAACAGATGAGGTATGAAAATAAAAAGGGAGCTGTGTCAGATTTGGGCAGCTCGGCACAGACTCGTGTTTACAGAGCGTCGCCAAAAGGGACGTACACGATAAGAGACGTGGAGGAGCGGCAGGAGTTTACGAGTGTGTCCGTGCGCTGTATATCTGCGCTGAATGTCACCGCGACATGCCAGCATTAGGGAGTGGCATTGCGTGCTCAGTACCGCGCACGACTACCCGCTTTAGGCCTCGCTGGCGTAAAGAAATGTTCATACTCGGTTCACACATGCGTACGTGGACACGTGCGTTGCTTGGGTCACTACCGAGTCCGTGCAAGTCATTATGTTATGACATCATACCCTCTGATCTGCAATACCCCTCTTCCTTTACTTCCCTTTTTCCATAGCGTGGATTAACTGGCTAGGGACATTTCATCCGGCCGACCTCTGCATGTTTCCCAAGTTCTATGTCTGTTTCATAATAGGCCTACCAGCAAGCAAAGACATGCGCACGTATACAGACAGAAAGGCATTCTACTGAGCAGACTCTGGGAACAAAACTCGCGTTATATTATCACTGCGCTTTACTGTTGTTCTTATAACCGACAATGAACGGCGAGCAGTTAACTTGGCTCACGCAACAGTCTGAGTGACAGCTGAGATATATATGTTATTTATTTGGCACTACAATTCATAGTATCAGTAGGAGATCCACGTAGGTGGGTGATTTTCAGCGATTCACAGGCTGCATTAAAATCCCTCGACAGCGCAGCTTCTGCAGCATGGAAGACAACTTTAGTTTCGCTTATCCAAAGAAACACTGCGGAAGCATTAGCATGAGCTTTGCTGTAGCGGCCAGCCAAGCTCATGCTAATGCTTCAACTTCTAGCCTGCCATTATCAGGATGCGAAATCAGCCGTCTTTTAAGATACACGCGAGTCTGTGTGAGCGAAACAATGCGGTTCCAGCCTAATTATACAAATTCTAACCTTTATAAATCTGACCCCCTCTCACGGTTTACAAACCCAATATCACCTCAACAGAAGCCTAGGAGCCTAGAATTGGAGCATGCAGACAACCCAAGATGTTCATGTGGTAAAGAGGATGAGGGTGTACCTCATCTGTTTCTAGGTTGCCCAGAGCATGACGGTTTTAGGACCCGGCCTATTGAAAAGGGCTTTGAGCACCTTTGATAAAAGGCCTTTCAGTCTCCAAAGGGTATCAGGTCCATGGCCGATGCATGCTCTACAAAAATGGTCGATCATAGCGCTGCAATCTTTTCTCGAGGAGAGTGGTATCCTCCGGCGGTACTAGACAGTGCTTGTGTAGATTCTGCGTTTGTTTGCTTCTGCTCGTGCTAGTGTCCTGGCAATCATTTATATGTGTTTCTGTCATGTATCTGGCATATCTGATATCGATATTGCTGTTTCTCAGTGTTTCTACTTCATTATTGGATGTGTGGTTTTCATACCGTTTACTGACCCGCCGCGGTGGCTCAGTGGTTAGGGCGCTCGACTACTGATACGGAGTTCCCGGGTTCGAACCCGACCGCGGCGGCTGCGTTTTAATGGAGGCAAAACGCTAAGGCGCCCGTGTGCTGTGCGATGTCAGTGCACGTTAAATATCCCCAGGTGGTCGAAATTATGCCGGAGCCCTCCACTACGGCACCTCTTTCTCTCTCTTCTTTCGCTCCCTCCTTCATCCCTTCCCTTACGGCGCGGTTCCGGTGTCCAACGATACATGAGACATATACTGCGCCATTTCCTTTCCCCCAAAAAAACCAATTATTATTATACCGTTTACTGTGATTAGGTCATATCATTGCTTACAGCATATCCTCATTTTATGGCATTAGGCAATATCATTACTTATAGTTTAGTTTTATGTTAGCGTTTCTGGCGTGTTCATTGTGTTATTTGTATTGTGAATTGTGTGTGTTGTAGCTGTGCTTTGTTGAGCATTATGTCGCCAGTTCCAGCGTTTTTTTTTTTCATTATCTGAAGAGGAGTATCCGGCGGAAAAAAAAAAATCCGCAGTTCGTCTTCATGCATTCGCGTATATTTTATTCTCAGCGACATATGACAAGCCGCTTCCCAGAGCGAGCTCCTCCTAAATGCAGGTATTGTCCTCAAAAAGATAAGCGACCAAAGAATCCGTATTTTCTTGGAGAAGAACGAACGATTGGCACTGAGGTGGGTATACCTGCCCCTGAAACGGTTGGGAGCAGGTAAGAGATACTACACCCTTCCCCACGCGAAATCCGCGTGCACATAGCGACAGAACAAGTTCTGCGCTCTCACTTCATTTCCACATAGCACAGAAGAAAAGCACCCCCGAAATGGAAACACTCACTGCGCGTGCCGTTTTAGGCAGACTTCGGGGGAGGATAAGGGTACCCACCCTCAGCAGCTCTTAACCTCACCCTCCAACGCGGGGGCACCGTACAAATTAAAGCGCGCTTCCCTTGACAACTTTCCAGCTTTTCTCCCGACAGAGTCGGTGCGCGCTCTTTTTCTGCTCATCGCGCCAGTTAGAAGAAGAAGCGAGCGCCCGGGGCAGCTCTCAGAGCGCGCGGGGCATGTTATTTCAGTCGCCATTTTCTCGGCATTTCGAACATCATTGCAACGAGCCCGAATCTAGACGCCGAGTGCCTCGCAAAAAGGGACCGCCGCCGCCGCAGTCAGCGAGCCGCGGAGTAGGAGAGGAGGAAGAGAGCTGCGGGCTCGGCCACTGCTTCGCTCTACACCGAAAATACACGCCGTCGTCCGAAGTAGCTCTCGCGCTTCAACCGCTCGCAGCGCGGATGGCAAAGCGGCCGCGCCGGGCTCACTCACGGTGAGCCGCGAGTGAGCGAGCGAGCTAGCCGAGCTTTTTGCCATGCGAAAAGAATTCGGGCTCCCCCCCCCCCTGCTCCCGCTGCGCTTCGCGGCCGCGTTTCTTAAATGGAAAGCCTAGCGGGCGGCTTGGCTCTGCTCGGCTTGGATGTTCACTTGGGCATGGAGCTCTCTCCTCCGTCGCGTCAACCCTCCCCCGACGAAAGTGATTTTCTAGCGGCGGTCGAGCGCGCAGACGCACGGCTTATAGGAGAAGGAAGGAGGTTGGGGAGGTAGGCTCGGCGAATTTCACTTTCTCTACTCGCTTCTCTCTCTCTCTCCTCTTTCGATTTTGTATTGTTTTCCACCGTACTACCGCCTTCCCTCCGAACCGCAGTCCTCCCTGCGGCACGAGCGCGCGCTCGTACTCTGTCTTCAGCCGCGCGCGCGAAATGTCATTTTTGCTTCGTTCTGTTTTAATTTCTTCCGCCGGCGAGCGTCTTCCTTCGCAGAGTTCTTCCCTCCGCGACGCTTTGGGGTCAGAGAGCGCGAGCGCACCAACGAGCGGAGATGAGCTTTCCTGGCAGGCCCTGGATGTGCGGCGCAGGCTTGCCTTTCGTCTTCCCGAGCACGCCGCCGCCGCCGTGGTTCGAGCTGTGATGAGGGCGCGCGAGGGGTGAGCGAGCGACGACGGCTCGCGGGGCGCGTCACACTTTCGCGCGCCACTGACCCCCGGCAGTTGCGGCGAACCCTCACTGAGCTTAGGAAAACTCGGGCGCGCGCGTTCCTCGGAGATGCTGAGGGCGGCTCTCCGTGGTTTTGGCTTAATTTGCTTATTTATACTTTTTATTGCTCAGGGAGGCATATCCGCGAGTTGTTTAATTGGTTTTGGGGGGAAAGGAAATGGCGCAGTATCTGTCTCATATATCTTTGGACACCTGAACCGCGCCGTAAGGGAAGGGATAAAGGAGGGAGTGAAAGAAGAAAGGAAGAAGAGGTACCGTAGTGGAGGGCTCCGGAATAATTTCGACCACCTGGTGATCTTTAACGTGCACTGACATCGCACAGCACACGGGCGCCTTAGCGTTTTTCCTCCATAAAAACGCAGCCGCCGCGGTCGGGTTCGAACCCGAAAATCCGTTATTAAACGCTTGCTGTCGGTCTAGTCGGTCCTCCATGATGAACCGGAGCAAAGAAGACAGCCAACTGGACCAAAGGGGGACGACACGGAAGCTTTCTCGGTCATGCGCCCTGATAGGAAACCGTATGAATGCGTGGTAGGCTCTTTTTCTAAAAATAAAAGTTTGAAGTTCAGCGTTCCGTCCGTGTCGTCCACCTTTGATCAAGTACGTTGCTGGTGCATCAAAATCTTTACTGAAACAGTAACCATTCTTTGCTAGCTCCAGGATTAAAGTAATGACTGTGTTTTGGCGGCTGTCAGACAACTCATTGCTCTCGCCAATCTGCTACATAAGATGCCAGGGTGAGGGCAATGGGGGGGGGGGGGGGGGGGTGCAGCTGCCACCGCGCATGCGCAGAACACACCCGGCTAATCCAGAATACGCGTACGCCAGTAAGTCTTTGCTGTGGTGAAACTCTCTAATCTATTTATATCCCAGGCTTAAATATGGTTATAGTATGTAATAAGGGACGTCGTAAACAAGCAGAAGTTAATGATCACCAGCGGTTTTTTTTTAAATCTGAGCAACACACAGGAAATTTAGCATTTTGCAGTTTTCAAGGTAAGACATAATGCCTGTGACCCCAGTAACAGATTGTCTCTGCGCTGACTGAGCACGACGAGCAGTAATAGGCTAACGTATTTCACCTCTTGCAAGCCCAAACCAAAATCAACAGAAGCGCAGTTCAGTAACACATCATGTTTGACGAAGTTGTAACCTTATAAGCGAATGCTGAAGGAAGACGGACAGGTCCATGCAGAATTCTAGCTTCATTTAACTTTTGCTTTGCTGTCGCCGTGTTTCTGTCACTGCTGATTCGGAAGCGTGGTTTGGAACGGTGTTGTCAAGAGCTGTTTCGCTGCGAGGACGCCGAAAAAACGAACACTGTTCAGACTTGTCAAGGTAAAAATGAACTGAACGAGCGATGACGTCGTTGCTCCGCTTGCCGACTGCAGCCGCGTTTACATGAATACGACAGAAGTCGACTCCAGTCCGCTTTTTGAGGGGAAAGCGCAAAAAAAAAAAAAAGTGCGAGGAAGACATTACAGGACGAGCCATCTCTTTCCTTCTCAAAACCTGCTCTTTCCCTCAAAATGTGGACTGGAGTCTACTTCTGTCGCATTCATGTAAACGTGGCTGGTGTTGTTCGGTTCGTTTGACGCATTCACGGCGTAGACTCCCCGAGGTCGAGACCGACGCAGTCCGACAAATGCTGCCCTTCCAGGCGTGAAATGCGCGGCAGCTCGCGTGCACGCAAGAGACAACGACTCGGAGGCGGTTTCTTCGGGAGCTCGCGGTCCCTGGCACGCGCCGATTTGCTCGCTTCACGGTTGCTGCGGCCCATTAGGCACACGCAAACAAGACGAGCGAATAAGTACCACAAAGCGCTTCCGTGCAGCCTCCAACACGCAGTGTTTTCACTGCCTTTGCAGTGCTGCATCTTAACGACGTCAGTACCATCGCAAGGTAACTTGTATAGGGCTGGGGCAAATTGCAGTTCCTACGAAGGACGAGCAGAGCGGGAGTCTTAACTCTTTTTTAATGTTTTGACCACGTAACGACTGTGTAAGTGATAGCCAGAGAAGAAGGTGAACACAGGGACAACGAGGCTGTTACACGGTTTATCATTTTTCGTTCTTTTCTAAAATGTGTTGGTGTGCGCGTGTGTCATAATGTACGTATCTTTTTTTTTTACCTTCCTTTTTACCGGAACAGAATTTTCACTCTGATTATTGACATGCCAGCCAGTAAATAGTTCCCTTCATCTTCGTACATTGAAGTACAACCCGTCGTCACTCACTACGAAGTTCGTTCCGGTGCTACGACGATAAAGCTATGCAAGGAGAGTACAAATGTTAGGGACAAACATACATCGCAGCAAGGTCTTCCGCACAGGGTCGCCTGAGCGGCCAAATCGTGCTCGAATCACTCGTGTACGCTCGTAGAAACTGTGGAATGTGTGTCGCTGCGACGTCCCAAACGCGACGCTCGAGTGTCGGCGCCGAACAGGCTCTAGAGTATGAAACGCTTTCGTTCTTTATCGTGGTTGCACCACTGAACGTAACCACGAGTTTAGGCGTGCTTATCCATCCCGTATTGATATAACGATATTGAATTCCGGTCGGCACTTGGTCACATGATGCTGTCACTCTGTGACGTGCGCTGTATAGTCTCTAACGCGTGAACCAAATGAATATGGATGTATTTTTATGTTTGCCGTTGTTTCGGTATCCTTCGACATTTTTGTTTACTTCCAGTACAGTATTTAGCCTAGTTCACCATACCACTCACAGATGGCAGCACCTTGTCGGTGTGCAAGAAAACGTTCTCTCAGACAACCTTCACCTGCCCTAACTTAGTTCTAGCCTGAGCCATAAGTCGGCCGCTCTTTCACGTCCACCGCTCACCGTCCTGACAAGAAAACGAACCGGTCTGTTGTCTCGGCGCAAAGCTGGCTTCCAGTTCTGTACCGCGAGCAGCCAGCTAGAAGTGAACGCGATATCGTGGGCGGCATAAGCACCGGGAAGAGCAAATCGCTCTTCCGTTGGCCTCGTGTCGCGTCTCTCAACTCACGGATTAGGCAAAGCCAGGAAACAACGGTGAGAAAGAAAAAAAGGGGGAGAGGTTGGCAATTGCATTTTTCTTCGCGGCATGTTTGTGTTACGCCCGCCAACGTGTAAGGAACGGCATTTTAGAGAAGCGCGACGCGCGCGGGGTCGTCGTCCATCACTGACGGCGCCCCCTTTCCCCTCAACAGGACAGCGCGTCTCTCTAGACGTTGCCGGCGCAAACTCGGCCAACCCAGAAGAACGGCGTCGGCAGCGAGGAATTAGCCATGCATCGAGCTCGGGCCATAAAGCACGCGGCTCCATAAAATATGCACATCCGCTTTTCTACGTGGCTCGTCGCGCTCAATGTACCAGACGAGACCGAGAGAGAAGAGGGCTCATCGAATCAAGCAAAACCTTTCACACGCCGGCGGCGCTGCCGGGCGATAAAAACCGCGGGTGGAGCAGAAGAAGACCAAGAAGAAGACGCGACGGCAGCGCAGTAAGATTGATTTATCACGCTCCTTCCTGCCACCCCCGAGAGGGAGCAGCAGGAGGAGCACACACGTGCAAGTCTCGGGAGCCGTTCCGAAGCTTCCCGTTCGCTTTCTATACTTCTCTCTCTCTTTATTCCCTTCGCGCCATCGGGGCCAGGCGAGAAGAGGTCAAGACGTGGCGAGCCCGAAGGAGCAGCCTCTGCTGCTGTCTCGCGGAGCGGAAAGCCGCGGCAGGCGCCCGAGATGCTCACGTCGTCTGGGCTCCGCTTTTACAACCTTTCGGGGGCCTAATAACGGATATAGGGGACGACGAGATGCGCTCGTTACTGCCTCTTTCATTCTCTCTCTCTCTCTTTTCTCCCACTTTCTCTCGTTTTTCTTTTATGGGGTGACCACGTATACGTGCACATGTGGGAGAAAACGCCCGCACTTTCCATCCAGTGGCATAACCGCAAATCGTATTCGAGGCCGGTCTCGTAAAGAATGCGCAATCATAAAGTAGGTATACAGGCTCGGGCTAAAAGGCGAGGCTTGCGTTCGCGATCCACCGTCTTACCTAGCGTTTACGGTATATGCGGCACCGCACTGCGCAGTCTTCGAAGTGTAAGTGCCTTCGGTT
Source organism: Amblyomma americanum (assembly GCF_052857255.1). Lineage (NCBI taxonomy): Eukaryota > Metazoa > Arthropoda > Arachnida > Ixodida > Ixodidae > Amblyomma > Amblyomma americanum. The sequence goes on from NC_135502.1 coordinate 78,171,441, forward strand.
GTGTACGAAAGGTTGCCCGTGCATCGTATATAATATTAAGCCAGTCGAAGTTCGCGTTTCACGTGAGGCTTGTGGCCTGCAGACCTCTTCGGTAGCGAGCTTAACGGGCCTCGAAAACTGGCTGTCCCTCGAGTCGCTTTCATCTTTAAACTTTGACACTTACGCCAAGCGATTGGCGGCGAACAGAAGTGTCGCGACTGTATTGGGCTGCCATCTTACTTCGGCTTATAAACACGCATGTACAGAGAAGCCTTTGTTTGCTTGCCACCCCATCCATTCCGTCCGCCCCTTGAGATACTGTCACGTCGGCAGCGCCCACAAATTTGTAAAGCACTCGACTCGCTCGCACACAGGCCCTGCAGAACCCGCGAGCAGAGCCGGCACACACACACTCCCGCGCCTGTTTTCACTGAAAACATAAACATTGCTTCAAGGGGCGTCCGCCAAAACAAACACCGCGCGGGCTTCAGACATCGAGCGCGAAAAACGGACGGAGATGGAGGAGAACGATAACAATGAAAACGTCACATCGCGGAGGATCGTTATACAGTCCCGAAAAAAAAAAAGCTTTTGTTTCATTTACTTGGCTTCATCGGTGTACTAGCCTTCGTGAAAAGAAAAGGGGTGATCGATTCCCAGGGCAAATAAGCCCTACCCTCAGCGGCGTCGGCAGCGCTTCGGCGCGAGCACGCACAACGCCGATCCATGGAGAGGCACGGAGGAAACAAGAAGGGCGCGAGAGCAGGGCTGACAGCGAAATTGAGCGAGAGCGGCGGTATGCTTTAATAGCGCTATCGGCGGGAGCAACTTCGTTGCTTGTGCGTGTGTGTGCATGCGTATGTGATCATCTTGCGCCGACGTCAGTTCGTACTTTATACATAAACGGCGGCCTATTCGGGCGCTTTCTCCGATGATCTCTCCGCCGCGCTTCTGGGTTCCGGAAGAATGGACTCGGCCGGGGGAGAATATTAAATTAGAACAAATGGAAGAAGCGTGTACGCTCGCTGAGCCCTTTCTTCCCTCCTAGCAGCGGAGGAGGGGGCGAGACCCCGCGAGTGCCTGCCGCAACGCTGGCTACGGCAGGGAGTGAGCGGTAAGGAGTGGGGAGGGGAGAGGACGAGTTACGCGCGGCGAGGCTTCCCGCGTGAAGGTGACGACCGGCGGCCGCGTCACGCTCGGCGGCGGCGCGGGGGCTTCAAAGGAGCACGCGCGTCCGATCGGTCACGATCTCGGCACTCGTTTTCACCGCCGCCGCTCTAAGCGCGCGCGCGCGCAAGCACCGTCACCCGCCGCCACCGCTGTTGGCTTCCCCGCCGCTGTTTCTGCTGCTTCGCTGCCCCGCGCTCATGAAGCTCGGCGGCTGCGGTGACGCGCTCGGCCCCTTCATGTTTTCCCGGACCGCGTGGCGCAACTCTCGTCCACCGTTCTCTGGCCTCTCGCGGTTTGTGCGGGGATGGCCGTTACGGCGGAAGCGGGGAGACCCGGCAGACGCATAGCGGGCATGCCCTTCCACTAGCTCGATGTGTTGGGCCGCTGAGGGGACGCGTTCTCTTCTGTGTATGTGCGCGCGCACGTTAGTGTGTCCTGAGAAGAGAGGGGAGGGGGCGTAGAGATATGTGGCGCGCCGTCCCCGAGATGGGTTCGACCTCAATTGGGGGCTATAGCGCGCCAAGCCGCCGGACGGGGGAAGCATTCGTACCGTATATCAACTTCGGCGCCGGCGCCTGTAGAAGGCGTCGGCCGGCAATAGACTCGGCAACGTCGGCCGAACGTAGGGGGTTGGAAGCCTTGCATCGAACTACGAGAACCAGATTGACTAGATTAGCCAAGTTCTCGACGGCCCTCGGCGCTAAATTATTTATTCTTTGTTTTGGAGGTCGTGAAAACAAAATTTCCTATCCTCTAATCTTACTTTCACTTAGTTAAGTAAGCCCCTTCATCCTTATACAAGATAGGCGCCGGTACCATTGATAGCTACGCTAGTGCCATATGTATTCATTCCGCTGTATTCAGAACTCGTGGACAACGAACTGTAGATAACGCGAGTGACAACCTTTGATTGGCGATTTCTTAGGGCTGCTAGATGAAAACCATCCTCGCGGTGTTCTCATTCTTAGTTCACGTTAATAAGGTGAACCGTAAATGAATATGAACAGCTAGCAGATTTTGTTCATATTTTAAGCTTGCTTTAGCTTCCGGATAGATGTATACACGGGGTCTTGTTGATTAGAATCTGCTATACTACGATCAAGGTACTTCTTACTGCTGCCTGTGTAAAATGCTCTACAACCAAACTTTTACTGCTCTCATCCGCTGCTTTATTTCAGACAGAGGCGTCAAAAGAACGGTATGAAAACATCGCACACGTTTTATGATGCTCCAGACAGGAAAGTAATATAACCTAGTGCACGTAAGCGTAGAGATGCTATAGCTCCGCGCTTCCGTGCACTGCCCCGTATTCCACAAACGTCACCCCCGAGAGTCGCATTACCTGGCCATGTGCCCCGCCGCTGTCGGCACGCTTCCCAGCCGAGGTGAAAGGCAGCGGCGATTAAGGGATCATCGGTGGCCGAGGAAAGTCTGCCAGCCGTCACGCAGCAGCGGCAGGCGAGCACGAGGCAGCCAATTACCGAGCCGAAGTGCCCGTCAGGTCCACATAATTGCGTTTCCTTCCCAGCAATGACGCCACGGGATCGCACAATTCGCTGCCCCTCGAAGCGCGGGTCAGGGTGCCGCGGCACGCTTTCTGGCTCCACTGCCGTGGTCAAGACGCGCGCCTATAGCCCTTCCGCGACGGCACATGTGGCCGTGAGCGGCTCTCAGAAGCCGCCTTTACAAAAAGAAGTGCGACAGAAGTCGACTGCGGTCCACTTTTGAGGGAAAGTAAAAACAGTCGAGGAAATGAGTAGAGGAAGAGTTGCTCTTTTATATATATATATATATATATATATATATATATATATATATATATATATATATATATATATATATATATATATATATATATATATATTAAGAATTTCAAGGGCGATTCGAACCCGGGCCTGCTTTGCAAATTGACTTCGAACAGTGATGGGGTGACCTCTTACGTGATGTCTTCGTGCATCTTAAGTTGATCTGAAAAAGTTTTTCCTGTGAGTATAGTGAACAAAAAAAAAAAACTCCATGATGTAAGATTGATGCGATAAAGTTAATGCAAAAATTAATCACGAAATTTTGATGTTCTTCTGATGCTAATTAGGCTAATGCTAAATCTCATCAAGAATTTGTGATGCTAACCTGATGTTAAAAGGGTTGATGCAAAATCTCATGAATAGTTTATGATGCTGGTCTGATGGGAAAAAGTTAGTACGAAAATTCATTACGAAATTTTGATGTCACTCCGATGCAAAAAAGGTACACTCATCAAGAATTTATGATGCCGGTCTGACGCAAAAACACAACAGACTTTGCTTTTATGATTAATTTCTGGTGAATCACCAGGATTATATCATAATGACATCAGAAATTACATATCCGTTTTTGTAAGGGAATTAAGTCTGCCTCTCATCCACTTGTACTATCGGGCACGAAAGTCTCTACCTTGGAAAGCGAGGTAGGTCCATGGGTGCCATGCTTAGCTATCACATCATCTCACTGCCACTGATAACAAAAAAAAAAAAAAACTCGCAGGACGGGTACCATGCAGTGTGTATCTCCCAGTTTTCCCGCGGCAACCACCTTCCTGCATTCCTCCGCTCTCGCCATATTCTCCTCCACAGTACTCTCCTCATTCCACGATAACCACGTGCATCGATCACGCCGAATCCTACTACACTGGCGCGAAACGCAGGGACGGGCGCTTAATTAACAGCTGTCGCTGTAAAACACGAGTTTGACTTTCGCCTCCAGAAGTGTGGTCTGGATACGGTGCTAATAATAGAGCTATCGGCTGCGTTTGCGGCTCACGCGTCCTAAAAACTTTTGTTCCTGACTGTACCCTATCGTCTTGTATATACGCTGCATTCGCGTGTGCCAGTTTATGGTTTAGTGGCCGAGCATATGCAAATGAACCCCGATTTTGTGCGGTTATTGAAGTATCTGAAACGAAACGGAACGTTAAAGCGCACACGTCCTTTCCAAGTAACGGACGATCACTCCCAGATCCAGATATGAAGGAAATCCTTACGAGCCATATATTTCGGTACTTGCTAAGCAGAATTCTCGAGTACGAACCAGTCCCGTGTAACGCTCCCTCGAGTTTGACGAAAAAGCAGGAGTAACGCCAGCTGTTCTCCTTAATGTCGCACCGCACTGTACAGATGCGGGATGTACAGATATGGACTTTTTTATGTACCATGTTGTGACGCGTGGTAGTGTGTAACTGAAAGTCACTGGGAGGCTCATTTCTCTATAAGTGTACTCAACTTGGTCATTTTCATACTCATCATGTCTTCCATGTGTTATTATAACGTATATAAACTCGATTGCTCTGCTTTTACGCTTTCCTCATCTGCCTCCAAACCCTCTCTTTTTGTTGACATGCTCTCTGTCCCCTAGCAAACGGACTGTCGGGCTTATTTTCTACGTACGGCCTCTGAACTTAACGCAATTATCGGTGCTGTTCTCCTCTTCGCCTCCCCGTCAAACACAGCAGCGATTTTCCGCGCCACCTGCGCAACGCACTAACACGAATAGAGTTCCTCGAACACCACCACTTCGGCGCAAAGCGACCGGCCAAAGGGGAAAAAGGTGGCGGCGGTTGCAGCGGGACCTTGCATGCGTGCCGATTGCAGCCTTGACTGGCGGCGCCGATTTAACGCCCATAGCATCTGTCCCTGGAGGCTTGCTTTCTTCGAGCGCCTTAATTACCTGGCGTATATATCGGGTGTTTCTCAATTCACACCTCCGCCATCTATTACCGATAGAGGGTGCTCCGCGCGCGTTTTGTGTTTGCGCCCCACGATAGAGCGAAAGAAGCAAAGGCGGCGAATTAAGGGTTCCGGTAACCAATTGGCTCGGCTCGCCCTGGCCCTCGAACGCTTTCTCGCGGTGCATTGAAAGGAGTCTGCTGCGCGTCGGGCAAATTGCACAGTTCAAGGCGCTGGCTTCTCCGCAGCACATGGCGTGGACGAATCACTGCTAGCACAAAGAAAACAAGGCTGAGGTTGCAAGAAAGATGATAGATAGCAGGGAAAAAACAACAACGAATTGAAGTAGGCATCGTGCGTTGGTTCCGCGACGCAGCGGATTCCTGTGCTCGAGCCATTAGAGATTTTCCCGTCTTCGCGGTTTCGCACGGAGAAGAAAGGCCCCGCGACCCTGGCACCGGAGATGAATATCAATGAGCCTGCTCCGGAGGCACCGTGTCATGGGCTCCTATAGCTTGCTGTTCGTAAGCGGGGCTCTGGCCTTCTGCGCTAAGTCTTTCACTATTGTGTGCGGCCGCGCCGATTATGACATTGCATTGCCATTAGTATACCCTTCCCGCCTATTCCTCTTTCTTCGCGTGCTGGTCCTTTCCTTTTTCAATTCGTTGTTTTATGCCCTTTCACCCGCAAATCAATTTAAAAAAAAAAAGGTTTTTCTCTCTCTCTTCTAGAGTTCGGCGGGCTTGCAGACGAATGAGCCGAAAAACGTCGAAAAGGGCGGGCCGCTCACAAGGCCACTGTTATACACCACTCAGTCGTCGACCGGGGCTGTTACAAAAGCAGCTCTCGCGCGTATGGCCTCTTTAAGCGAAGATGTCGGACATAACGAGTCCTGACTCGGGCGCTGCGGGGGGACATGACAGTGCGTGATGGATCTGACCGAGTATCTGATCCCGACGAGAGCCGCGTTTGTTTTCCTTCCTTTCTTTCCTTCTTTCTTCCTTTTTCCTTTCTTTCTTTCTTTCTTTCTTTCTTTCTTTCTTTCTTTCTTTCTTTCTTTTCCATAGCTCTGCCCGCAAGCGCCCTCCAGCGACTGTTTTCTCGTGACCTGCTCCTTTAATAAACGGACTTTCTTTCGGCCATTATTTCAGGGAGCCCCTGAGAGCCTCTCTCCAGCCGTGTCAGCGGGTTTCGCTCGCTCGAAGCGATCGTGAAAGCTTCTCGCAGTCTGCCCTCTATGCCACTGCTTATTTCCGTTTCCTTACTTTCTTTGCTCGAGACGGCGCGCTTCCTTGCGGTTATTTCACGGCGTGCGTATTTACCTGGCTGTCTACGGCTATGCGCGCGCGGCGAGCGTTAAGCCGGAACGCAATCAATTCGCTTTCAGCTCCGCTCGCGCGCTTTTGAAGAGATAAGAAGAAAGAGCGGGATCGTGTGGAGGAGGAGATTCTTGAAGAGCTCTTGCACAACTCTGCCGGAATCCGAAGGAAATTGCTGCGAAAAACGCTTAGCTAGGTGGCAACACATTTCGTGGGGTTTATTATGTTGACACGAGGAGCAGCTGTGACGATGTTCTCTTTCCCCGTTAGCGATTTGCTTGCTTAATATCGCACATTTCAGAGAAATCGAAAAGGAAGAATCTGAAGAGGATTTCAGGCAGGAGAAAGGTGACAGCGACGTTTCCGCTGCAAGTAATGCCCTGACTCAAAGTTTCCCGCTTGCTTTATGGAGGTAAGAAACTGCTGTGAAGTAAACGATGTTTCCCGCCATCTGAGCAACGTTTTTTGCACAGTTGTTCATGCTGTATAACTGAAAGAGGCAGTGAAAATGGCCACATGGGCCTGTTAACTAAATCACAGCGCAGGGGCAGCATCAGAGAAAGGCCCAAAGGAGAAAAGCGCGATAGCACAAAAACTAATTTTACGCGATAGCGATAAAAACGCAGCCGCCGCGGTCGGGTTCGAACCCGGGAGCCGGAGTTCCCGGGTTCGAACCCGACCGCGGCGGCTGCGTTTTTATTGAGGCAAAACGATAAGGCGCCCGTGTGCTGTGCGATGTCAGTGCATGTTAAAGATCCCCAGGTGGTATAAATTATTCCAAAGCCCTCCACTGCGGGCACCTCTTTCCTTTGTTCTCTCACTCCCTCCTTTATCCCTACCCTTACGGCGCGGTTCAGGCGTCCAACAATATATGAGACAGATACTGCGCCATTTCCTTTCCCCCAAAAAACAATTATTATTATAGCACATACGAGTACAACTTGTTCGGTCGAAAAGCCATCGGCGTAGTCGGCACTGCGTGTCGGAAATAATAGGGGGCTGCGTAAAAAAAAAAAAAACTGTATCATGGTAATTTGTAGTTCTAGTGAATGACGATTGATTGGTGTGTGGTAGGCAATGACGAGTTAATAAAATCATTGTAAAAAATTGATTAATTAAGGAAATGAAAAATTAGAGAAGGGGGATTCAAAGGTGTCAGAATGCTCGAAATGAAAAGCTAATGCATTATGACGCTAATTAAAACAATAGTCTGTAGCGATCAATTAATTAATTGAACCAATTAAGTACGGAAACTTCGTTCAAAGCTGTCAAACTGCTCAGAATGTCAAACTGCGTCCTCTCCAATTTTTCAACAAGTTCGTCCTGGCAAAGAATGACAAAAGAAGAGTGGTAGGGTTTCATCGTAGTTAAAACGAGCAGACGTGAGAAAGCATGTGCTTCGCTTGGCTGACTCATCGTGTTGCTTTGCTGAGTCGTCGGCACGTCTGGCAACCACAGTTAGATAGTAGTATTAGTTGATGAAGACGACGGTGTACAATGCACAACGCGAGATTTTGTTGCAGTTTAACACGAGGCATAACCGGCTCTCGTGCAGTGGTCGGCCAAGCTGATCTGTTCGCGCCGCCGCAGGTTCGAATCCCAGTCGTAGCAATATTTATTATTTAATTATTTATGATTTCGCAAAGGTCACCCTCACGATCAAACTTCACACCAACTCGATGAGCCGGTTTGACCTCGTGAGGTAGTGCTTTGCGCTAAAAAGCGTATGCGCGTTATTTAAATTTTTTCCATGTGATCGACATTTAGCATGCCCTCGCTTCTTTCACGTGCGCTTCAGTTCATTCCGTCGCAATTGAATTTACAATCATCGCCCCCACAGACTTTTAAGTAGCCATTCGGGCTCTCTTGTTTCCCTCCAGCCACTTTCTTCGTCTTTTACGCAGTATCCATATATAAAACGCAGCGCTGAGAAAAAACACTCATTTACATGACAAATGAGACGCGCTGATATAAGAAACATCCACGACGTTTATAATGACAGACATCCGTAAATTAAGTCGCTATTTTTTCGCGCGCAATCATTTGGCGCGCCAGTTCCCTCATATTTTTAACCGCAGATATGAAATATTAGTCGGGCCAGAACCGAAAAGGCGGCCATCTAGATAAGTGCGTATTAGCGATTGAATGAGGGGGCTGCGTTCGAAGTCAACCACAAAGCTGCTAGGAGAAGAAAGAAGAAGGAGGGCACTTGTGTTTGCTGCTGGCTAAGTTGTTCGTATACCGAGATCCTTAACGAGGCCCATTATGCTTTCATGCAGGCTCACTCAGACATAAGCGAAAGAAGAGGTTAACCACAGAGCGAGTTGGAAGTCACCCCTAATTGGACGCGGAAGCGAGCATCCCATGCCTCCGATCGTCGCGCGAAGAGTGATGAATATATATATATATATATATATATATATATATATATATATATATATATATATATATATATATATATATATATATATATATATATATATATATATATATATATATATATATATAGCGAGCAAAGCAGCGATTCGTTTTCTGAGGACCAAATGGAGAGGGCGGGGCGGACGAAACTACGCTCAGTCGTGACTGCGGTTACCACGGCTGTGCCACCGTCAGGACGGTGGCACAGCCGATGACCGGCGAGGTCGCCCCCGGTTGACACGTGCAGCATACAGAGCCACGTGGCGAAGACATGCCAGTGAACGCGCAGCTGTACTCCCAACAAAAGTCCAAAGAAGAAATAAATGAAGAAAGAACGAAAGAAAGAAAGAAAGAAATAGGCGCTGTCCAGTCGGCGGAATGTTGTTGCTACTCTTGTAGTGTGTATATATACGATAATCGCGCGGGTAGCAGTGCCCTACAGGTTGGCCCATGGGAGGGAGTAGCGGACGGCCAAGGAATAAACAAAGAGGAGAAGTCGGGTGAAGAGCCGGACGGACAGGGCTCTTCCCGGGTTGATAGCTTTGGCTGCGGCGCGACCTGCGCGGACTGGACGGAGGCACATTCCGATTACCGAGCGAAGCGGATGATGGTCCAAAGATGGCAGGAGAGAGAGGGGGGGACAAAGAGGGGGAGGAGGTGCAGCGAAATCGTCGCTTGAGGTTGGCGCAACTTTGCAGGAAACGACGAAGATGGGATCGGGCAAGAAAGTCGTGAGTCGCTCATTCACTGCGACCGCGTATACGCTTGCATCAGAGACATCATTTTGATATCACGCGTCAATGGCGAAATGCGCACGCCTCAGCGCCTTTTTCGTTACACTTGTTCGTTTATTTTCCGCCAGGGGTCGACTCCGAGACGTCGAGTGACAACTGGCTTTGCACGCCTTCGAAACACGTTTCGAAGACAGTGTGAATGTTGAATACGAAACCCTAAAAAAAAAGCTCAAACGGCCAAGCGCTAGAACTCGCAACGATACGATGCGCTGCGTGCAGCTACACAGCTACATGGCTCGAGGGCACAGTAATAAAGACACAACAAAGCGCTGTGTTGTGTCTGATTTACTGTGTCCCGTCTGTTGCGCTGTAGCCATGATATACAGGAACCTACCCGCCCCAACAGTTGTTTCTTCCAGTTTTTAGAGTTTTAAACGCTAATAAACACAAGCGTAGATCCTGCCTTGCACTGGCACACGCGCTTTATCCTCGACGCATTCACAGGTGTTTATTGCTGTAATTGCTTAAAATCAAGAGCAAGACGAAAATTAAAGCGGCGCAGACCGCTCGGCTCGAGCTAATGGGAGCCTTGTTCGCACTGAACACAAAACCCAATGGCATTGCTTTGGGTACACGCGCATGGCGGGACCCGCACACCGTGCGCCTGGGTCATTTCGTTACTTTCGTCTTTTGGTTGAAAGGGTTTATTTTTAGTCCGTTCTCATTGTCGCAACTTTTGAATGCGGTAACGTTAAAAGCCTCATCGGGGGGAGGGGGGGGGGGGGGAACTGCGTCGGTCGTAAAATTCGCCAATGGCTACAGGGGAGTGACGTCACCAGGGTGGATAATTCCTGCTGTCTGGATAGAAGTGACGTCACCAGAGTGGATAATTCCTACTGGCTGGATAGAAGTGACGTCACCAGAGTGGATAATTCCTACTGGCTGGATAGAAGTGACGTCACCAGAGTGGATAATTCCTACTGGCTGGATAGAAGTGACGTCACCAGAGTGGATAATTCCTACTGGCTGGATAGAAGTGACGTCACCAGAGTGGATAATTCCTACTGGCTGGATAGAAGTGACACGTCACCAGAGTGGATAATTCCTACTGTCTGGATAGAAGTGACGTCACCAGAGTGGATAATTCCTACTGGCTGGATAGAAGTGACGTCACCAGAGTGGATAATTCCTACTGGCTGGATAGAAGTGACACGTCACCGGACCGGAAGTGACGTCACTTCTGGTAACGGCATCAACTATTTCTGTTATCTACTCCCAACGTAAGGTAATAAGGTATCCATGTGAATTTTTGTTGCCGTGCTTCGAGCTTGCAGCTGTATTGCTAACTAACAGTTGCATTGTTCTGGTTGAACATACGTTATTTTACAGTGTAGCTTAATACTATGGGGAACAAAAAAATGGGAAAAATTGCTGTTCCTTCCTAGAATTATTAGGGAAAAAACAAGGTAAATGCTGTAGACACGTGTCACACATGGGGCGCCTGGAGCATTCAAGGGCGCGCAGGAATATTCCAGGAGGCGCGGCTATCTTGCATGCTATAGGATAACCTTCGAATGGGGAAACAAATCAAGGCACGTTACCGGCTATCGGCGGGATGTTATGTGGCTTTCGCCGCATTTAACGGCCTCATCCTCGATCTTGGGCGGCTATCTTTTGAGGAAATACCGCTTACATTTCAGCGACAACACCGATGACAGCGCTTGGCCGTAAAGCACGCGACTATCGATAAAAGGGGTACAGCAGAGGAATGGAGGGTCTACGGAGACCTGTTTCACTCGAGCCGGAGAGATATAAACGGGACAGCACTGAATCTCTTCGTCTCGTTTTAAGTACGGATTGAAACGAGGAAAGATGCTAATGCGAGCAATGACGACCGCTATAGCCAAGAGAAGGGAACCCACTATCTCGCGTAGTATCTCAAACGCACGGCTCGATGCCGGCAGTTTGCAAGCAAACGGTCCAAGCATACGAAGTGAGAAGTGCTATGCCGGTCTGGCAAGTTGGTTCTTCGATAAGACGCAGGAAGAAAATAAAGATCGCCATACATCAGATACCGAAGGTGGTCTGTTTTTTGTTTTTTTTTTTCGATGTTGTTGTCTCCGATTGAGTAGTGCCCGCAGAGTTTTGGCTGGGAAATCGCAAGATTAAATCTTTTTTTTTCTCTATCTCACTCTTCCACTACGTCGGCGCCAAGCTTTGTGGTCTCATCCCTTTCTCTCAGTTTTCAAGGCGGAATTATTTTCAGCGCAGCGCATAAAGGGATAAAGACAGCAGCTCGCGTCTCGTCCCCCATTATGTGTTGTGCTAAAGAAGAATTCCGCCTTGAAAACGTGAGCCAAGTAGGCCCCAAGCAAACGCTGCTGAAATACATCTCTCATTTGTTAAAGAGGGAGTGGGAGAGTTGGCATGTCGGATGGTTGTTCGGTTACATTTGGCGTCTGTATCGCTCATATGCAAAAAACGTCGCCACACGTATACAGTTGGCCACAAGTTTTCGGAACGCCTAAATCACGAAAGACAAAAATTTCCCCGTTAATTAGAAGCGCAGCGAGAAACTGACGGATGCATTCTGCAGGTCGCGATGCGAGCTACCAAGCACACACTTAGCTTCACTGTTGCATGCTTAGGCTGCCCTGTAATTATGCTTGGTTGCAATTTTCGTGTCCCGAAAACTTTTGTGGGCACCTGTACGTGTTCAGCTTGGCTGAAATTACTTCGTTCTGTATTTTGCAGTGCAAAGCGCTGAATAGCGCCTGCGGGGTACCACTTTCGTTGTCGTCACTTTTGTGAATTCTTTGTTGGGGATGTCCTGTTTAATAAAATATAAACACATTTCTGTTATAATCGTTAGCAATTTCTCGTTATTTCCGTGGGCTATACGCTTCACGATCAAAAGGCTGCGGGGTTTCCACTGAAATTAGCTTGCACTGAACTAACCTAATCTGCCGCTTTTTCTGCGTCACTTACTCGGCTAACGGAACTGCGGCTGTTCTTTAACAAACATCATTTCAGTGAAGTTCGCTGAGCGCAGAATAAAGGCATAGCACTACATACTGCCGAAGAAGAATCACGGGCGCTGTCGGATGCAGCTCGGATCCGTGGCGACAGCCTGATTGAAAAAGAATCAAAGAAGCAAGAAAAAAAAAGGACGTCTGGAAATCTTGCCGCTCTTTCTATAACTAATTTCCCCGCGGCTAACGAATGCACGGCCCAGTGCTTACGCGTAATTGCAGTGTCTGTCGGGGCCCCGTCCGTTGCGACAGGGGCTGATTCGAATGCGCGCTCAGCCGAAGCCGAGCCTCTCTCCCTGGACTGCAGTCTTTCGAAGCCTCGCACTGTCGCAATTTGACCCGCGCGGCCGCTGCTGCAGATCTCGCTTTCGAAAACTCGCGCCGTCTGGCGGCAGTGCGTAATCCCGCCGTCAACCCGCGCTCCCGGCGGACAGGTTATTATCGCGAGTCGGAATTGAACTTTCGCCCGCTCAGGAAGGAAGCCACAGCACGCGAGTCCGCCGCCCTCTGACACGGGATATTCCGCAGAGGTCGTTCGTTGCGGAAGAGGAGGAAGGTGAGCAATCCGAAATTCCGGATAAAATCTGTCCAGAGACAGATGCGCCCGAGAACGCTGCCTGATTGCATGATCTTATCGTAATAGCGGCACTGCCTTACAAAAATGGTCTGTATACAGTTTAGAGACGTCTTATAGACTCTGTCGCCTTCCTATAGATATTTATTTTTGTCTACTCATAGTCTGTAGACTGTCTAGAGACAAAAGCATGCTAAATGTGTTTGGCCATAATTCTATAGATTGTCTATACGACTGCCTATAGGATTTGTATTGCCTATAGACTGTTCTCTAGGGTTTGTCTACAGATAGTCTATAGAATTCATAGACAGAAGTCTATGGACAGTCTATAGACTGAAAATTTGTATAGAAATTCAACTTTTTTAGTTGATATTAATAAAGGTACTGCCGGTTGTCAGCATACTTTGCGCCATTAGATAAAAACAAATCTCGATAACATTCGTGCACAAATCGAGTAGTGTTGATAATGGGGCGGATTTCGCTACTGAAAAAGCGCCGATAAGGCAGTTTACATGAAGCTGTGCAATGCCAAAACAAAAAAACTTGTTTTTGCCGCGAAGAAAGCACAGTTAACGCTCATTCCGCAAACCATTACCAAGGAAGAGGCGCAAGAAACGCTGAATCAGAATCCCCTAGCTGGCCCAAACCAAAATCTGCGATCCAGCGCCGTTAGCTGTGAAGCCGTGGCTCGCAGTGCTTATTGAGTTGAACCGGAAGGAGTGCTATGTGTTGCTGATAGCTGTTTAGTGGAAGCAAAGCAATAAAATGACATTAAGAGAGCAAAAAATCAAAGGAGCGTTGTCACTGCACGTAAAAGCTGCAGTACTTCCGCGTACGCGTCACTTCTTCCTCCTCTCCGCAATCACGAGGGTCATCAGCGCTGGATCGACTCTCCGTCCAAAACACGATCCTCCGCAGCCAAGCATATTTCTGCACAGGCCTTCGACGCGGCCGCAATTTTCAAGAGTGCTATCACTCGGCGGGCAGACGTTAATAACGACGTCAAAACTGAAGTTTCTTTTTTTTTATCTCCTTCCACTCCTCTTTTCTTCGTTCACGTCCCCCCTCACCACTTGACGCATCAAAAAACGGCCGTATATCCCTGCACGTCGGGGCTGAACGTGCTTCGAAAATTGCTCGGATGAGCTGCCGGACGTGCTTAGCCTGTATGAGCCAGTATTTTTTTTTCTCTCTCTCTCTCTCTATAACGGCAGTGGCCCCCTTTTCTGGCGACACGCAGCAACGAGCTCCGCTTACAGAAGAAGGCCGGCGCCTGTACAACTGCGGCGTGTCAACAGATGTTGACCCTTCCTGGGTGCAGGCTTCACCGTGTACACACGAACAGTGTGTAACACACGAACAGTGTGTATACGCCTCTGTGACGAGACCCCGCTGGGTTCCTCTGCTTCATGGAGGGCAGTGCTCGCCACCGGAACCTTCCCCCCCGCACCCCCCCCCCCTCCACCCCCCTCCTCCTTCTCGGCTGCTGTGTCCGGCGTGGCCGCAGGAAGGTCTTGTAGTGTGCATGTCCCGCTACGCCACGCATTCGGCGTCTTCACACCTCTGCCAGTGTGGCTACGTGTGGTGTGCAAATGCATAGAGAGGAGTGTGTCGAGCGTGTCGCGCCTACGGTTCGCCTCCGTCGCCCTGAAAGCAGTGTGCGTGGAGGTGGGGTCGTATACCGCTGCGCGGAATTCGCTCACCAAGAGGACGTTTACAAATGAATGTCGACCTCCTTCATACACCGCCAGCTGCTGTAGACAAATCGTCAGCAGCTCATCGTAATTTGCGAGCGGCTCGTTGGTTTAGGTAAGGTTTATAATGTCAGTGCGATAGTGTGCACGGTACAACGCGAACTCCGACAGTGTATATTTGCGCTTCATCACGGCACGTTCGACTCCTCTGGGCGTCGTAGGCGTTGCGCTTCCGCGAGCGGCTGTCGTGTAAGGTTCACACCGTGTGCGCCACACACGACAAACTCAAACCTGTCTGTGGAGAACGACAGGTTGTTCCTCGCACGAGACACGACTGTGTGGCGTCAGGCGGTGATCGCCCCTCGCGACGTGACCTCTTCGGCTCCGCTCATCCGAAAGCGCCCCCCCCCCCCCCTCCTCCTCTCCTCGCCACCAATGCTGATGGAGGGGTGCTCCCCCACTTCCCCTTCCACTGTGGCGCCGCGTCCACTGTTTAGATAAGGGCGTAGCCGAATCGGCGATCTCTGGCTCGCCACGCCAACGATGGCGACAGCACGCGTATGTAGGAAATGAACCTGCGCGGAGGCATCTGACGTGTACATCGCTGCGAGAATTCGTCGTCTCCCCGATAAGCTGTACGCAGCGGCGGTAACAAACTTGGCGGGACCGCATGAGGCTGCCGCCCGGCCATGGACATCGTCCGAAAAAAAAAAAGAAAAACAATTAAAAGACAAGCAGGAATCGACCGATATCGAGCTTGTCGTTACAACGTACAGAGGTGACACCCCAGCACCGCTTTTCGTTCCGTCGAAAGCACGGGCCCTAAGTGGGCAGCGACGCAAGTAGCTCGACGTTCGCGCTCGTTTCTGTAGCTATCTTCCGGCACCAGGAGGAGCCACCCACGCTCTAAAACAGGTTTCCTTAGCTGTTTCGAGCCTGGAAACATCGAATCCAATATGCTTACTGTACTATATATTTTTTCTTTTATTCTATCTCTCCGGCCTACATTCTTTAGGCGCCGGACACAGCTGCGGCGACGGATCACACGGCCGCTCTGTCGCGCCTTCCCAACGGCGCCACCGTCCAACAGGCGGGCAACGACGACAAGAGTACACAACGAACATCATCCACCACCACCGGATTCGCCTTACCGACGCGTCCGTTCTACCCGACTGCGCCTTATCGCTCCGCCAGAAAGAAGAGCGGCTGGCTGCGCTCGAACTGATGGGTGCTGGAGAACAGGAGAGGAGAAGGGGATAACGTCGTCGTTCGCTCGCTCGCTCGAGACGCCTCGAGCGCACGACAAATTCGCAGGTTCCAATGCGGCCCCATGCATTTACGCCGGCAGACGGTCGACGAGATCGTTCGGTTCGGTCTTCCAGACGCCAGGAAGACTCGACGCTGCGCTTGCTGTCGACGATCCTTGAGCAAGAAGAATATGTTGGTATCGGACGTTGGTTCCCCCCACCCTTTTCTCTATTGATTTTCCTTTCCTTTTTTTTTATTCCAAAGCGCCTTGGCTTCCTATTCTCCGATTACCCCCTCTCCCTCCCCTCTCTCTCTCTCCATAAAGACGATCTCGGCCTGTCTCCAGACGCGTCCATACTACCCTGAATGATCTTTCGATGTCGTCCCGTCTCCGCGTATACCTTGTTGTTTTCGTGCCAGCCGAGATAGCGCTGGAGCCTTCGCGGGGCGTTTCATCGATTCGCCGCAGTTTGGCGGCACAGTTTATACACGCGAAGGGCCGAAGAAAAAACGGGCGGCAACAAAATCGGCTTCGGGACCCGGCGGCTTTTAAAAGCCAGATGGGTTGAAAGCCGCCCAGCTTGATAGGCAAGCACGCTCGCCGCGAGTTTCTCCCCGAAAAGAGCTCGAACGGCGGCGGGGATTCGGTTATCAGCGAACGCAGCGGCGGTGGCTGCCTCGGCATCCAAACAAGATGTCATTTTTCAAGTCGCAGGGAGAGCGCAGCCTCGCTGTGGCTACGAAGCTGCTGCGGGAGGCAGCGTTGTTGGGCGCATTTTATTACGGCAGAAACAGGAGAGAGGGAAAACGATGCGTGCAGAACAACGGGCGGCTTATGAAAAAGTAAGAAGGATTAGAAAAGGGGAGCCGCTGGATAGCAGTTGTGCCACCCAACAACGCTTTCTCGCAGACGCGTGTGCCCTGCGCAAGCAATAAAAACGCAACTATTTTTCTGTTAACGCTGAGAGGGAGTAAAAAAGAAGGCGTAACAAGCGTCGCTTCCTACGAAACATCAGTTGCGAAAGGATTTATTTCTAGTGTTGTTTTGTGAACTGAATCAGACTGAAAATGTTTACGAGTATTGCAGTTTGTGTGTGTGTGTGTGTGTGTGTGTGTGTGTGTGTGTGTGTGTGTGTGTGTGTGTGTGTGTGTGTGTGTGTGTGTGTGTGTGTGTGTGTGTGTGTGTGTGTGTGTGTGCGTGCGTGTGTGTGTGTGTGTGTGCGTGCGTGTGTGTGTGTGTGTGTGTGTGTGTGTGTGTGTGCGTGCGTGCGCACGCGCACGCGGGGGGGGGGGGGGGGCTCTTACAAATCACGGCTCAGTTTTTTCATACCGCATTTCTGCCACAGTTGTTCTCTTACAATTTCCGAAATGTCGACGGCATTGCGCCTCTGTCAACACGGCGTCGCCGTTGCATCACCCCGTTCCCCTCCGCTACTGCTTTTCCAACGCAGACGCGACATGAGCCCCGCGGGGAAAGTTGACAGGCGCCCTTTCGCGGAGCACAGCGCTCACTTTCGCTACCTGTTCGGCGCGACTCAGCGCGGCCAGCATTCTGAAAGGCAGGAAGTCAGGCTGTCGGCGAACGACGGTGAAACGAACAGGTCAGTAGCGACGGCGTCACAGAGTTTGCCGCCGCCGGCGGCGGTGGCCCGTGGGGAGGACCCGTCACGGAACACAAAACGAACGTGGCACGGCGGCGCGCCCTTTCGCGTTCATTACTGTCCACACCGAGAATGACCAGGTGTGCGCCGCCGCCACGAGCTGGAGAGGAATGAAAGTGAGGAGGAGGAGGAGGAAGAGCGGCCGACTTTGTGGAAGCACGGCGAACAGCGAGGAGAAAGGCAGTGCCGCGCTTCAAAAAGCGCTTCGGCGGCGGAGGCGCGCACGGCGCGGCGGCGGCTCTCGGGCGTCCTCAGCACCTCTGAATGGCCTGCCCGCGCGAGCCGAGAGCTGTCTGGGCTGTAATTAAGGTAATGAACGCGGCGGTGGCATGGGACGCACAGACCGGCAGGCCGTCGAGGCTGGAGCCTCACCTTCGGCAGACGTCCAGGCGCCGACGGCTGCTGCTCTCCCCTGGTGCCGGTGCTCCCTAATTGAGCGGCGCCCGTGGAGGCAGCGCTACGCATGCCTGGAGCAGGAGCAGCAGCTCCGGGGCGCGAAACGCGCGGTGGGAGGAGCACCGGGGGAGAGGCTGCCGCGGCGCTGTGATGAATGCGGCCGACTCGCTCCTCGCCAACACACAACTGGTCTGGCATGTGTGTGCACGCGTAGCGACTACGCAGCCCCGGAGCCCGCGCACCACCACGGCCGGTCGACCGCTAATGCAACGGCGAGCGAAGCGTTTGAAGAGTTGCACGCGCTGCTTTCTGCGGCCACAGCGGCGTTGCATGCGCGCGCGAGCGTGTGTGTGCTCAAGCAGGCCCGGCGAGCTTGCTTGCTCCGGGGTAATTGTGTCCGAGTTTGGACGCGCCGAAGCACTCGTTAAAGGCTGGTCGGGAAGGCAAGAGGCGGCGGCGCGCGGGAGGGGATGTTCATTAGGAAGGTAGGGCTGGCTGGCTAGGGCTAGGCTGGCTAGGCCTAGCTGCGCTTGCGCGAAAGCCCCAAAGCAAACGAAGGGGCTGCTGAGCAATATTTGCACGCGTTTAGTTTAGTTTTTTTTTTTCCTGCATGCGTCACAGGACCGGAACGTTCAGCCCAGTGCACATACCCATCTGCGATGCCTGGCCGGGCTGGATACATTGGCACGCGAACGTTGGTGGCCCGTCTCGCGAGCTGCAACGCGAGCGCGTTAAAGAGGAAACGTAGCAGATGTCGAACAGCGCGCAAAACGTGACGTAAACAAGCACGTCTAGCAGTCTTGCTGACCTCGAGGCAACGCATGCTGCCCACCAAACCTTTTTTTTTTTACTTTTTGGCGCCTAGGTGAGTGACTTCCAATCTGGGAGGAGCCACGGGCTGTTCGTCTCTCTCGTTTTATTTATCTTCGCCGGGTCACGGCGCGCTCGGAACTAAAGTGCAGCGCGGCCACGTGTGTACTCTGGTCGCGCTGGAGCGACGCATCTTTCGGGGCCCGCCTATTTTGCCCCCGTTCCATATTCGCCGCAAGCGAAAGGCGGGGGTGGAGGGGTTGCGACGAGGTTGCTCCGGCGCATATGAGTGGCGCGCACTCGGAGGCAAAATACGCTCACTTATTTATGTCGTCTCCCCTCGCGCGCGCCATGGGAGGGTGGGAAAGAAGGAAAGCAGAGAGAGAGGGGGGGTTGGCGTTGGTCGCGCGGCCGTTCTTCAAGGCGTGGCGCGGGTCCGCTGCTCCCGCTGACGCCAACACGGTCCCTCATTTGTCAGTGTCACGCAGGGTGGCGCAGTTTGACCATGTTTCGAGCGGTGTCGGTCTCGCCTGATTAATACGGTCGCTGCTGTCAAGCGCGCCACCTGAGTTGCCGCCTCCAGCCTTGGTGCTGTGCTGGCTCGGACGGTGGAGGCCAGGCGTCGCGACTGGACAACACCGGCCCGGCTCCGGGGCGTGGCATCTATTGTCAGCTCAGGGGAAAAGCGAAGGTGAAAGTTTCCCTTCGACTGAAAGCTATCGGCATCACCGAAACAAAGGGAGAGAGGCCAGATTGGAAAACACAAGGACGACGAAACATTGTGATGTAGCGACGTGGGTTGAGGCACCTGATTAAGGGTTCTGCCCAGGCTTAAAGGCAAAGAAGAAGCAGTGTATTTATGGATAAAGCTGTGGCGGAGCGCTACTGCTACTGTCGTTTTCCTGCTAGGTCTTTCTTACACGGTTTATTTTGAATAGAACACACTCGACGGCTCGTATGCCCCGGCGGCATCACGGGCACAGAGCAACGCAGGCCTGTTGTCTGTTCAATGTTTTACTCCATCGTCCGTGGACTGTTCCGCCATGCTCTACGTCTAATCAACTCGCGCGCGTTTTTTTCTTCTTTTACATTGGCGAACAAGAGAACTCTCAAACCATGCCCCCGAGAATATTTCTCCCTGCGTAACCGAGCTCCTGGACAATCAAAATTGAAGAGCGTTGCTCGCATGAATTTCAGTCCTTCGTGCAAAGTTGTGAGTACTGCATTGCTGCCTTGAAATGCTACGATCGTCTAACTTCGCGTCTGCGAAAGCTTGGGAAACAGTCTACGTGTTAGCTTAACGCTCCTTCTAAGCATAAGCGAAGCACACTGAGCAAAAAGCCTGAGCTCTAAAATTTTATAAATTCTCGAAACGCGGTTCCTCCATTCGTACTGTTCGAGATCATAAAACAAGCCGCCGTTTTCAAAGGAAACGCACATTCATAACATACACCAGGATTAGCTATGTATCCAACTTTTATCTTAAAGGGCCAGAACACTGAATTAAAGCACCAAATTGTTTTCTGCGCAACGGAAAGCTTGCTATCTAAGGTGCTCGATTCCTCAACGGTTTTGTTGCGGACTCTGTAGACGATTGTTACTGAGAATTTTTCGATCAGTGCGTGCGTCCGTTTTCACGTAGGCCGATACTGGAAACCACGGCCAGCAAAAGCGATGGTGATTGCACGTTGGCGGCAGTAATGTACCAAATAATAATATGAATCTCACCTCCCCAGCCAGTTATTAGGCATTTTCAATATACAGTATATATAGAGTAACGTCCATTTCAATTTCCACACATAAAGCGCTTACGGAACAGTGACGTTCGTCTCGTCGACGAAATTTTTAGTGGACCGTGGTTGCCGCTTTATCCAAGAAATACAAAACACAGTGGCGCCACGTAGTGACAACGGCTAAAAGCACATCTTCAGCGGCGCGCCAAAGATGCATTGCTTTTCATCGATAGCCTCACTGGAGAGAGCGTAAACTATAATGAAACTTGACTAGCACTCCCGAAGAAAAAAACGCTGCGCGCTTGAAACAAATCGGCGATATTTTGATGAGGTGTCGCCACGTGATGGGATAGAACGATAATGACAGGGTTTTCACCGCAAGGTGGCTTTTTACGCGATTTTCAATAATGCAGAAAAAGTTTATAAATCCTTCTTTCTTCTATATTGCAGTGCTCAATTCTTCAATTCAATTATAATTCACATGCATATTCAAGAGGTATACAGAAAAAGAAATTGTTTTTTTTTTAACTGGTTTTTGAGGCTGTCGAAGGCTTAAAGATGTCGATCATAGCGCAAGTGGAAGAATACAAGTTTACACTATAAGACAAGTTGGGTGGCTTTGGGCCCATCCTGTAAATGCCATCGCCACACCTTGCCATCGTCACACGAGAAAAAAAAAAAACTTGCAATGCAGCATGTAGATATTCGAAATTAATCCAACATGTTTCTTCTTCGGTAAAAATAACGCCGCTAATCTCAGCCACAAAACAAGCAGAAAATCATTATCCGTATTTCTTTCTTCTATTTTTGCCTCAGGTATACGTGCCTCAGAAGCAGTACAACTTCGCTTTGCAATTCGGTTATATATATGTACAAAGAATCACACACGGCGGCAATGAACTGACGTCTCTGAGGGAAACGAGAGAGAGAGAGAGAGAGAGAGAGAGAGAGAGAGAGAGAGAGAGAGAGAGAGAGAGAGAGAGAGAGAGAGAGAGAGAGAGAGAGAGAGAGAGAGACCACCGTCGCCCGGAACGCGTTTAAGCAGGCGGGAGGAAATAAGCGGCGCGGTCGCAGATTCATTTTCTAACCGCAGAATGAAACGCCGTTTCGTTTCCGCATTACGCACGCACGCAGGCGCACACACAGGCTCGGGGCTCGCACTGCGGCGGGCTTTAATTTCGGGCTTCCCGATGGGAGTCACGCTCGGCAATCATCTTTAATCCTTCCATTATTCTAAGACCCGGCAATTGCGGCAAGGAGAAGTTTCTCCCAAGACGAATAAACTCGCAAAGACGCAAAAAGAGAAGGAACGAATCATCTTGGAGGGAGGAAGACACCGAAACGCTCGTATATATATAAACGTTCCGTAGGAGTAGCGCGACGGTTAAGGAACAAGAAAAGGAAAACATATAAAGAAAGAAGCCCGAAAATAAAGGGACCGCCGACGACTGCGCAGCGTCGCACTGAATCATACATTGGTTCATTTTCCGCGAGAGCAACGAGACTGCTGCGGCAAGCGTGAAGGACGAGACAAAGAAAGGGGGCGTGGTATTAGGACACGTATTAGGAGGCAGACAGCCAGAGGATGGGGCTTCCTTAGCAGTACAACGCACACGCGCGCACATGTGATGCATGCACGCTTACGCACGCACACCCCGTATATCCGGCGAGAGTGCGTAGCACCAGGAGAAGCGACACCGCAGTGCACGCCGCCTGTGGACGGAATTAAAAGCGCGGGTGGGCGCGTATACGTCGAGAAGCTGCGCGCTGTGAGGGGTCCCCGGGGTCTCCGAAACGTCGGCTGGATGTTACAATTTAATAAAGCGTGCAGTCGGAGCCTCGCTCCGCGGAGTCCCGGGCGGCTTGTAATGAACGCGCCGAGCCGCCGAGAGCGCTCTCTCGGTGCTACCAAATGCAAGAAACGCCGCACGCGCGCGCAGAAGCATCTATGGAGAGGGTAAGCCGGCGTCTCAGCTTTTTTTTTTTCTTTTTGAGGATCCGAGGATGGTGTGAAATGAAAGATGCGGCACGCCTTTGAATTAAAACGTCCGCTATTCGCCTCGCTTTCTTCTCCTCCTCCTTTTTTTTTATACACTCCCTTACTTTCCCGGGGATCTTGAACGTGTACTGACGTCGCACAGCACATGGTGGCATTTTAAGGCGAAAGCCTTTAATGGCTCGTACTCCGGAAGGAGATACTGTCCGTCCGTTACATTGCCAACCGGAAGTCACTACAACGGAAGTGACGTCATACCCTCCGTCCGTCCGTCCGTTACGCCAATCAACTCAACAACAAAAAAATCTTTGTGCACCACGGGATTCGAACCGCCATACTTCCGTTCCGCAGCCGAGCGTGCTAATTACCACGCTACTTACTGCCAACGCGTATGTAGTTCTTGTCTAGTACGCTGGAGAGAGCGATCGATGTTCAGATGTGTCAGAGACACACATGAGCGTGGCTCGGCTTGGGCCAGTATGCAGACCCGTGCACTTTCCTTTTCCTTCTTCCTCTCGACAACGTCAGTCATTTACGCTGGAGAGTATTTGCGGAAAGGCGTCGAATCAGACGGATGCCTCCCAAACGCCCTCCAGTGTCTCCAGCATTTAAGATTCACAAACAGTTGTGTACTTAATCAACACCTTAACCACACATCAGTGACACAAGCACCAACACCGCGCTAAAGGCTTTCGCCTCACCGCACTTTAGGTCAACAAAGTTCCCCCATGAATTTTGCGTTCCCTCTCCATCGAAACGCGGCCGCCACGGCCGGGTTCGAACCCAGGTACTGCGGCTTACTAGCTCAGCGCCCTAACCGCGGAGCCACCGCGGCGGGTTGGGTGAAAAGGGAGGAGAAAAAGAAAAGTGTAGATGAAGCCTCGGTCAAAAGTCTTCAAGCCACTCAGCCGTAGGGCTTGGGTTCGAAACCGTGGGCGTCGGCCGCGTTTCTAGAGTGTAATAATAATAATAATAATAATAATAATAATAATAATAATAATAATAATAATAATAATAATAATAATAATAATAATAATTGGTTTTGGGGGAAAGGAAATGGCGCAGTATCTGTCTCAGATATCGTTGGACACCTACACCGCGCCGTAAGGGAAGGGATAAAGGAGGGAGTGAAAGAAGAAAGGAAGGAATAAGTGCCGTAGTGGAGGGCTCCGGAATAATTTCGACCACCTGGGGATCTTTAACGTGCACTGACATCGCACAGCACACGGGCGCCTTAGCGTTTTGCCCCCATAAAAACGCAGCCGCCGCGGTCGGGATCGAACCCGAATACTCCGGCTCAGTAGACGAGCGCCCTAACCACTGAGCCACCGCGGCAGGTTATTTTCGACAGAGGCGAAACGCAAAAGCAGCCCGTGGGGTATGCAATCCCCAGGTGGTCGATGTTATTCCGGAGTCCTTCACTATGGTGTCGCAGCACATATTCCACTTCTGGATGCTAAACCCCACGATTTACAGTTTATTTACCAGTCTTTTGTGGTGCTCCTGAATCTCGAAAAGAACCCAGAGGTGAGGACAAGAGTCGGCTTCCTTCGGAATTTCACGTATGTCGTAGCTGTAGCTACGCGGCTCTAAGTCAAACCCTGTGGTCTGAAGATTTTTTGACATAGTGCATGGTGCATAGTACATAGTGCGCAAAGTCAAGAGCGTTAACTGACCCTGATCTAGGCAGTTACGGTGACTAGTAATCACCCGCCTTTTATTTAAATAAAACCATACCATACTAAATTGTGCTTTTGGCATGGAATGGTTTAGTTTAATTAAGCTATACTAATAATTTATTGTAAAGGAAAGGCGAATAATTACTTGTACCGTACCGTACATTACCTTCGCTCGGGTAACGAATAAATTAGCCAACTTTAAAAAAAAATTCAAAACGGGCTTCCTTATTAGTGCATTTAATCAGAAGCGTATGTTTGCAGAAGATCACCAGGCGGTCGAAACTATTCGTGGCACTTAATGGCAGATGCCGCGGCTAGCAACATCTTTTCCTTTCATTGTTATTTTTTGTCAATAAATACTCACTAAGAACAACAACACTCTCCCTTCTTTCACTCCCACATTCCTTCTAAGGGACTCTCACAGCCTAATTGAGGTGTCCACCGAGAAATGAGACAGCTGCAGCATAGTTCATTTTCTGATAACCAATCATCATCATTTTTGCAGAAAAGAACCTCTTTCACATACTACAAAAAAAAAACATAACATCACGTTTCGTTCTTGATAATATTCTGCAAACATGATTTTTTTATTGAACTGAGTATACAGGGTGTTTCAGAAACTTCACACAGTTTTAAAAAATAGACACTTTGAGTTAGAAGAGCGCTTTTTTCGGCATAGCTTTGTCAGGGGTGTAGTACATCAGAAGACAGCTAAAATGTGCTAACTAGCAGGCTGGGTAACTAATGTTCAATAGTAAAGTGTTTAACTATTCCTCTTAGGCTTCTTAATTATTGAGAATCATTTAGCCCACGATAAGCAATGTGCATATCTTTTTTTTTTTAATTTCGTAAACGCGGTTACCCTTGGCGCTATGGCCTAACAAATCGTGGCTACTTCGGCGAGTTATGTGCACTGCAGAGGTTACTTTGCCTGCGGGCTTCTCGAAAGCGCATGCATTTTGGAGCGATGTAGACAGAATTTGTTGGACAACAAACAGCGTCGAGGGTAACCGCGTTTTCGAAATTCTAAAAACTGATATGGACATTACTTACGGTGGGCTACGCGCCTCTCGGTAATCAAGGAGCCCAATAGTTATAGTTATAAACTTAACTATGCGATATTGGTTAACTAGCCTGGTAGCTAGCACGTCTTAGCTGTATTCTGATGCACTACATCCATGACAATGCTGTGTCGAAAAAGGGGCTCTCCTAACTAAAAAAAAACCTATTTTTAAAAGTTGTGTAAAGTCTTACGTGAAACAATCTGCACACCTGTGTATGTAACAATTTTAAATCAGCGTTTGTACTGCACCCGACCGCGGCGGCTGCGTTTTTATGGAAGAAAAACGCTAAGACGCCAGTGTGCTGTGCGATGTCAGCTAGTGCACGTTAAAGATCCCCAGGTGGTCGAAATTATTCCGGAGCCCTCCTCTACGGCACCTCTTCCTTCCTTTCTTCTTTCACTCCCTCCTTTACCCTTTCCTTACGGCGCGGTTCAGGTGTCCAACGATATATGAGACAGATACTGCGCCATTTCCTTTCCCCCCAAAAAAACAATTATTATTATTATTATTATTATTATTATTATTATTATTATTATTATTATTATTATTGTACAGCGTTTCTCATTACTTGGTACACGGCGTCCTTCCGCAGGCATAACGCCGATGGATGTCGTGGGCCTCTCTTTTTTTTAATCGTCATGGTGTTGTAAGGGGGCCAGTTCAGTAAATAAATAAAAAAAAAGAAATGGCTTTAAGTTTGTTATTTCCGCACTTGTGAAGTTCACGCTCTGTTTAATTACGCGAAGTTAAATATTTAGCGAATTTGACTCCTGCAGTGCACCATGGTGTGCATGTCGCTTCCCCTGCTTTTCCGCCAACGATCCCGCTACCGTTTAGCTGTCCTCGAGTGCAATGACCAAATAGGAGTCCGAAGTAGACATAACAGGGCTGATTGAGTCAATAAAAGCTTCGTATCCCATAAGTTGCCGCTGGAGAGATCTCGTTGCAGCGAGTGCATTTTTTTCAGAATGGTCAGCAATTAACGACTCCAGCTCGGTCTCTGCGCAGCCTGCCCACTCCAACCAGCAATGTCCAACCTGTAAGCACCCGCCGCGGTGGCTCAGTGGTTATGGTGCTTGGATGCTGGCCCGAAAGATGCGGATTCGATCCCGGCCGCGGCGGTGGCATTTCGATGGAGGCGAAATGCTACAGGCCCGTGTACTGTGCGATGTCAATGCACTTTAAAGATGCCAAGGTGGTCCAAAATACCGGAGCCCTCCACTATGGCGTCCCTCATAGCCTGAACCTCTTTGGGACGTTAAGCACCCATAAAACCAACCAAAGCCAAACCAATCTCTAAGCGTTGATTCATGGTTGCCTCACAGTAACGAGGCACATCAGCAACGGCGGGTTTCTATTACTTGTCGTTACGTTCAACCAATAATTTTTACCTCGCTAGGCGCTTAAATTCAGCGCACCATACCTGTTATTCTTTCAGCATACTTTGCAAGAGTCACATTTGCTGTTCAGTGCCTAATTTTGAAGCTATTTCAATAGCTGAATTTTCAACGGAAGCAGCTTCGTGAACAAAACGGAGAAAGAGTACTCAGAAGCTCAAAATCACTTTTTTTTTTCGTCGCAAACACATTCCGCCCAAACTCAGCACAAATTCGTTTAAACCGTTTAGAAGAAATTTTCATCGTAAGCTTTTGTTCTTTTTTTTTCCCCATTTCCGCATTGGCTGCGTTTCTTCAAAATTCCCGCATTTTCTTATCTTCAACGACCTGTGAAGCCCGCTTTACAAGCCGTTCGCGTGACAAGTTTACCAGATATAAGTGATGAAATATAAAAAGGAGAGATAAAACTCCTTCGGCGTAAGTGAAACGAGTGAGACGCGTACACACAAGCGCAAAGGGGGCTGCGCAGAAACGGGCTTCGTGGCGTGCGTGTCCATAAGCGGAGATGATCATTTTTGGTGCTCGCCCATGGCGACGTAACTGGGCGGCAGCGGCGTAGTTTCCGACGGCGCGCGCCAGCGCTCCTGATCGCTCGCCATAAATTAGAACGGCCTGGTTTATTGGCGAAACAAACGGGGGACCCGAGCCTCGCGCCACGGCGTGGGTGGGCACGCTGCAAGCGGAGGGCGACCGCTCTGTTTACCTCTGGACGGCGAAAATGAGTGGAGAGGAGGAAGCATGTGTAGCGCGGAGAGGGCACGGATACACTGCTACCGGGTATCGCGCGCTTTCGCGCTGACCTCGTGAACGATATGGGTGTTTTGTAAATAATACGCCGTGTTTTGAGATCCTACGTATCATTCTAGTTTTGGACATTGGGCGTAATCATCTTCGCAGCACTGGACTGCTTTACCGATGCTTTCGGCAACGAAAAGAACTTTCAGCGGCCTATCTCAAGGATTTAAAATGTCTAATGCACAAGGCCTGCTCCAAGTAAATGTGGACAAAAAAAAGGAAAAATACGCTCATTGGCATTTTCCCCGAGCAAGAAGCCTGCGCTGGCCCTTCAGTCACTCGAAAATAATCACAGTTTCGTTCGTAGGCCGAGCAAAAGGTATGCGAGAAGAGAAAGTTAGAACGGATAGAAAAGCTAGACAGTGCTCAGTATTTCTGAGACCTGTAGCGTTATGAGACAAAAGGCAAAGTTAAATCAACTACAATTCTTTATATTGCGTAGGTGAACCAGGAACTGGCCAGTGACGCTCTGCTGCTATAGCTAGGCGAGACACCATGAAGAGACTGAGTTTACCCCGTAGGCATTGTCTGTTTTTACGACTGCTGTTACTGCTTTTTGAGACCCCCTTGATCCGCACGGCCGTTACTACGAAAACCGTAAAAATAGGTAGAGCCGCAACTATAGTTTTATCTCTGCTACCACCAAAATGATGTAACTGGGAGTAATGCAACCACTTCTGTTACCGGCACTGTTCTTTCCTATAAGGTCATCGAGTACTGGTCGAGTTGAGGAGCGCACTTGATAAGTGCAGATCTGGGGTGGAGGCTATTTGACATTTATGCAGTGTCATTTGGGCGTCTTCATGCGCACTGGGACACCGACAGAGATGCAGTGCGAGCAAGCAACAGAGCACGAGTTGGTGCTATAAAAAGCTTGGCGGGATTAGAATACAAACGCAGAACTGTCAGAGGAAACAAAAATAATAATTTTACCTTCTTTGCTGTAAAAAGTGTAGAAGCATACAAATTTTTCCTTGTAGGGTAACAAAATCTGAAACTTAGCAGCTGCCAGTAAAGAAAAAAGGAAAAAAGCAGACCTCTTAATGAGTGACAGACCACGAACGTACGCGCACACCTCACCAGAAACATCCAGTGGTAAAAAAATGTGGGGCAACGATACAAACGAAACATGGGGGGAATAGGGGGTTGTACTCATAGGCAACGTTCGGCGCTCAATGTCTGTTTTATGAAGAACCAAAAAAAATAAACATCAAAGAAAGTGTCACGCTCAGACTGTCAAGCTTCTCGATTGGTTACCGGGAGGGGACAGCAGCATTGTTACGGGTCACGCAGCTCTGTACACTGGGCCCGGTCCTCCTCAGTACAAGTGGTCCGGGGCCAATGTGTGCTTTCCAAACAAAGGCAGCTGCGCAGTTCCTTCGCGTCCACACAGCAAGCGAGGAAGGAGACAAGGGTCGGCCCAATGCATACACTCTCAGCAAGCATTGAGGTGAGCTGGGGGGCCAGTCAGTCAGCTCGCGCCGGACGGGTCAGGGCTTTGTGCGCTCGCCGACGGCGTTGTTTTGAGCGGCTCGACTAGTAGCAGCTCGCGTCGCGCGTGCTGTGCGTGTAACAACAGGTGTTTCCTGACAGGAGCCAGCGTGTGGCTCGCGTGGACCGGTCACAACAGCGCCTCACAAAGTCAAGCGAGCGGGCGCCCGCCAATTCCATTGTGGCTTCCCTAATCAGTCACTGCCGACGTTTGCATTCAGGCCAACGCTCCGTTCGCGGGGAAACAACGTGACCAGCAAAGGGAGGGAAGAACGAATCGGCCTGTGAGAGTTTGTGCGTGCGTGCGTGCGTGCGTGCGTGCGTGCGTGCGTGCGTGCGTGTGTGTGTGTGTGTGTGTGTGTGTGTGTGTGTGTGTGTGTGTGTGTGTGTGTGTGTGTGTGTGTGTGTGTGTGTGTGTGTGTGTGTGTGTGTGTGTGTGTGTGTGTGTGTGTGTGTGTGTGTGTGTGTGTGTGTGTGTGTGTGTGTTAAAGAGGCGGTTGGTGCGCTAGACTCGCGAAGAGAGAAAACGATATACCCTTCCCGTTCTCTGGTGGCTTCGTCCAAAATTAATGTTCACGTTTTATACACAGTCTAGCGGACCGAAATCCCCCGTCTCCGAAGTACTTATCCCGACGTCTGTTGTCCGCCCTCCCTTGAAAGTGCGCATTCTTGAGCTTGCCATTTCGTCTGCGTTCTCCGACTGCGAGTATAATGACCGGTTCGGAGAATGCTTCTGACAAGGCCATATGTTACGGCGCCGAAAAGGGACGGAATTTCGAATAATCTGCCTTGCTGCAGGAAGCTAGGCTTTTGTCGGAAGGCGCAGCGTATTTATCAAGCTGCATTCGGGAGCGAATTGAAGCAGGTCGTTTTCTGAGGAGACTACGGCGGAGTGGGAAGCATTGTCTTCCCGTTAGGGAGCGCCCGTTTCGAGAAACTTCGGGAATTGAAAACGGAACCCATGGCGATTAACTCGACGTGCTGTCGTACACTCGTGTTCTGCCGCTACTATCGGGGCATGAACTGAATTGATAAATTATATGCATAAATCATCGCTCAACTGGACTTCTGGTCCTTGTTGTTATTGTTCTTTCTTTTTCTGCTGTCTAAACATGTACCACATCAGCATTCCTGACAGGTCGTATTCTCTCTCGGAAAAAGTCGCAGAACCAGGTCGTTACACAAGCCCACCATTATCCAAATTCACTCTGCACGACTCGGCAAGATTACGAGAGGAAAACAAATGTGTTTTGTTCGATTACAGGACGCATTTAGATCCGCGTTTAAAGAACCGACCCCCAGAACCTGACGCGTCCGCAGAGCTCGGCGTTCGAACCTGCCGCAGCGGGGACACCGAACCAGTAGCGCAGGGGAGCGAGAGAGATTTGGCCAAATCCAGAGAAAACCGCGTCGCAGAAGCGAATCAAGGGATCTGTTGAGCTAATCGGCCGACAAGAAGCCCGCAACGCGGGAAACCTCGGCCCCAACCTCTCTCTCTAGAACCAAAATGGACTCGACAACGGCGGCGGTACACGGCAACAGGGTCACATGCAGGACAAATACAAACAAAACACACGCACACGTAAACGAAGATTATAGTCTGACCCGCCTCCTCGCGCCAAGCACAATGGTGTGGCTGCGGAGGGTAAAGAGTGGACCATTGTCGCGGCCTTTCCCACCCTTGGCGGGGTCCGCACGCCACGCATGCGACGGCCGAGGGAAAGTCAGCGGCCCGAGTCGGGGGTAGTGAGACCGGGGTGGCGTCGCCGTTGGCGGCCCATGTCGCCCCGCGTTGTGATTCACCCATCGACAGCTGCGCGCTTTTCCAAGCTGCGGGCGACATCGACATCGGCAGCGCTCTCGGAGGTAAACACCCGTTCGGCAGCGGCTGCAGAGACGGGCGGCGCTGGGGCGAGGCACAAAAGGAAGACGTCCCCGATCGCCGCCGGAGGTCAGGCGGGCCTCCTCGCAAGAGTCAACGCTTCTCCACTGTTTGCGGAACGACGCGGCCGCGATTGTGTGAGAGAGGCGTCGCCGAGCTCGCGTGCGTTCGCGGAAAATCGTGCGGCGATTTCTTTCTCTTTTCTGAATGAACGGCTTCACGACCGTTCTCCACCTCCACGCACACACTGCGCTACGTTGAGAAAACACGCGCACAAAGGTAGCTGGCACTTGGGTCGTGAATGTGGCGTGCGTTGTCGCTAAATCGCAGAATTGTGATGTGGGATGGTTGGTTCATATATTCCAGCGCAGGGAAGATGCAGGACTGCGCAGCCCTGCGTTTTGCCTTCTTGTTATGTGTGCCATCCACGCGCTCTTCCTTCCAGTGGTACTACCCATCTTAGCTCCAGAGAGCGGTTCGACCGTCTCATCTTTTGATTGCTTACAACTGTTGCAACTAGAATTGAGGAGCGCCGACTGACCGGCGCGTACTATTTGTTGCGTGAGAGTGGTGGTGCAGCCTCTTGCTGATGGCTCACAGCGGCGCCTTTCTACAGCGCCGCCGAAAGCGCAACAAAAAAACTCCTCGAGTTAGCAGTGATTCACGCGTTGGCGGACGCATATTCCAACAATACCACCTTAGCTCTGTGTTGGCCCCGTATGCTCTGCATTCGCAAATAGTACTGGCTGTCTATCGAAGCCTTTTGTACCTTAAATAGCAGTCAGCTTTGAAAAACTATTGCGGTCAACATGGCTTTCCTGTGCGAGCAAAGAACATCGTGCAACAAACGCTAGTTTGCGACGCGACGGCGAATACGTATTACAGTATTTGAGATAAAGGAAGATACATGAGAAATACGAACACCTGCTGCTATTTCTCTCGTGAGCTGACTGAGAACCGTGTTGTAGAAAAGCGGAGCTTAGCAGAAGCGAAAAGGCGGGAAGACGCGATCCGCTATATAGACTCCGAGATTGGCCGTGTTTGCACACGCGGCTATTCTATCAGCCAGCCGCGCATGTAGGCGCCAATCACGGCCGATTTGCGCGCGTCGCATCTCGGCCCTGCAACCGCCTCAAGTGGACAGATCCCGTTTGCGAGGCTCTCGTCACCTCCATGTCGTCGGGTCGCAGAAGGCCGGAGGCCACTGCCGTTCGGCTTCGCGCGCTCAATTCTATCTCCAGGGAACTCTTATCGCCTTCTCTTCATCTCCTGTTATTCCAACCTGCACCAGTTTTTCAGTCTGTACCGGTAGTTACACATGCACCTTTACGTAATGGAACAGATGTAATAAGTTATGGTTACGTGCTGCGCATACGTGCACTGTTTTTTTTTTTACACTGCCATTATTGCGGGGTCTCGTCGTGCAAAGAACAGCTTGCACATTGTTTCGGCATAAAAGCGATTACTGCTGCGCACTTTTCCCTCAGTTTCAACCAATTGACACAGAGGCAGTTGGCACGACTGGCATGGATGAAACTGGAACGACTGATTCCTGCCAATGCTTTCACCGTAACTCTCAAATCCTTTGTCAAGCCACGGGCTAAGCATTATCAAAAAGCATGCTCGTGCTTGAAAGAGTAAGCATCAGGTTGTAAGCATAAACTGGCGCAAAATTAAATGCAGCCGATTTGTAAACTTCTGTCATACACGGACATGCGTTGGTTTCCGAAAGTTGAACGCTTTGCTCTCATTGTTTTGCTATAGCTTCGACTGAGTAGCTGAGAACAAACTTTTCTGGTCTGCGTTGCCCCTCCTGCTGGCCAGGCAGATTTTCTCGTCGAATCATGTTATCACCAGGGACTGATATGATGGTGAACACTAGGAGGGGGCAGTCTTATTCGCGCCATTGCTTTCCCGGTCTCTCTTCATGAAAAAAAAAAAGTGTGTGTGTGGGGGGGATATGGCTTTTTCGTGCAAAATTTCTTGCTCAGGAAAGGAGATGGGGGTGGAAGACTTGCGGTCGCTTTATCCGGCCTCCCCTTAATTACAGCCGTTTTTCACGCCAATCTGCGCTATAAAACGCCTACAAACTTGGCTCGAGGCAAGCACAGAAGGCAAAATATTTCACTGCTGGCAAGTTTAGAGGTCGCAACCAAATTTTCTTAGGGTACAACGAGGAGTGTATGGGCACTTGTCTATGAGCGGTAATCCACCCGCGGCGAGGGTTGCGTTCGAACGTTCGCGAAATGCTTAGATCATCGCCAGCGGCAGTTGTTTTCAACTGCGCTGTGGCAGTATGGAGACAGTATCAAAACCATCCAAACTGCCGCCACACAATTTAGCACGAAATAGTAATAATTGTGGAATAGGAAACGCTACGAACCCTCTCCAAGAATATCAATCAGTACGTCACGCTTGATACAACTATTGCACCTACGAAAGTCAGTCCCCAGAGGTGAGGCCTACATCGGCGCAACACCCTCTGCTAGTCGCTGTTCTCGACGATTGCTTAACATAGCAAAAAATAATAATAATAAAGTGAAAGAGAAATTGAACCCAAAATATTTCTAGTATTTCCGAAAGTCCACTTAGCTGAATTTCGTAGAATTTCCCATGGGTACGCGCACGACCAAAGGAATCGTTTCGGATGGACCCCATACTTGACAGCGCGATTTCATCGCTTCCTTCCGAATGGGAAAACGATGAGAACTGCGGGCAATTTTGACGCGTCGCAAAATAGGCAATAAACCAAACGGAGGTGCTAGCAGGTCTCTGCAGTTCGTTTACGCACAGCTTCTGCGCGCGCCGACCACCACGCTTCGTCAGTGGCTCCGCGTCGAGAAGAGCCTGAACGAAAAGAAGCACGGGCTTCGACGCCAACCTCATAAACCTCTTGCCATTTCGATGAAGACGGATATTCGTTGGAAACTATTATTGTACAAAGTTTCTTCCCACTCGCACAAGCGCAAACGGACGTTCACCACTCCTGCGCGCCTTGACCCTCCGGACTGACTTCCGGCCTGTCAACACACTGATCAGTCGATCAGGGTGCAGCACAGGCAATGCAGCCAACAACAACTTACGTGCATCGGCGGCATCCGCGGTGCAGGAGACGATGAAGGTGACGAGGGAAAGGGCAATAATCCGAGAGGCCGTTATCCAGAGGAGGAGCCGCCGCCGCTGCAGGCGGCAATCGCGCTGACCAGGACGTGGTGCCATGGTTCGGAACAGTCGGCGATCATGCTACGCTCGCCGACACCAGCGCAAGACGTCCCACGAGCGCGCACGGCGGCGGCGCGTTGCCGCTCTTGTAGCGCGCCGTCGTCGCGTGCCGGTCGCGTTCTCTTCGGCCGGGCCTTCGGCGTCTTTGGGAACCAGTCGCCTCCGCCGCGACCACCACGGGGAGCCAGCGCGCACCGCGAAACTTCTTCCTTCGCACCACAGGGAGGAGAGAGCGAGTCGGCCCGGACCCGTCCAAGCAGGCACCTCCTCTGCGCGTCGAGCGTGGCTGCGCTCCGAGCGCAGAGCAGAGCGCGTTCGCTCCTGCCGCCGCCGCCGCGGTCGCCGCGACGCCAGCGCCACTCCGAGCAGTGCGGCTTCTCGTGCCGCTCCTTTGGAGCGGTGAGGGGGAGGCCCTGGAGCGGATCCACTCCCTGGAAGAAGCTGAGGAGGAGGAGAGGGGTATCCACGGTGCGCGGCTTCTTTGCTGAGAGACACGTGCTGGAAAAGTGGTTAGACGCGAGGCGCACATGGCTAAGTTGTTCGTATAAATGCCGGTTTAAACTACTCGCTCGCTATTTCCTTTTGCAGCGGTGTCTCGTACCCTGTATGACGCGGACTGCGTGTGTGAAAGATGAGTCAGATGACAACACATTTTTTTGTGTTGTTTGATGGAGTTGGATTAGATATTCTGGGTAAAATTCAGACAAATTTTCCCCCAGGATACCATTGACTTCGGTGTCACTTTCGGCATCAACTTCGCCGCGATTCTGGGGACCATGTTCGACTGACATTGAAGAGAATGGGAGCTGCGATCATTTCATGATTAAACTAAACAAAGAAAAATTGTTACAACTGGAGACTAATGACTGTGAAACTTAAACATCGAGGTTAAATTCCTCGCGTAAAGAAATAATTTCCGGGCGCATTCGGAAGCATTACGGATCTCCTTACCATAGACACGTCACCTTTTGACCTCACAAAGGAAGAGTAGGTTGCATACAGTGTGTGCTGTCGTGTGTCTTCCGCTTGTACTCGACGTATGCGCACAAGCAGAAATCGTTTGCAAACGTTGTCCAGGGACAGGACGTTCCTATAAGTTGTCAAAACGTCTTTACATAGAAACCTCGATGCAGGCCAGTAAATTTTCAGATGAAGATCTCCTCACATCTTGATGTCTTACACCGAGTATCCGGTAAACTTATAAATTCATCTTGAGTTCTATTTCTCTCTAGCAAAGAATTGTGTGAGCCGGGGACCATTATACTTGTTTATAAATGATATACTTTACCTTCAAGCGCGCTTGTGGCTCATTGGAAAATGTACGATAAGAAGAGAAAAAGCAAGTCGCAAATACTATTTACTTACTTTTTTTTTTCATTTATTTGCGTGCACGCTGCGAGTGGAAGAGGGCTTGAAACAACGCAGATGCCTCATCGCCCTCTCATCCGTCACTGGCAGAGACAGCTGAGCGGAACTAAAACAGTCAATTCATCATTCGGACCGGCCTTGAGAAACCACACTTTTCTGGGATCCTGGAAGTGCCATTACGGAGCTGGCGTCCTTGGCTTAACCTCCATGCATTTACGTTATCGAGGCACTTTGAAAGTAGCTCTAAGTGCGTGAAGTTTCGTTTTCTTATCATGAATTTAAGAATACCAGCTGGCACTGCGAGACGTGTCCTCCACATGCGTAGCCTCGCAGGCTCCATTGCACTCGCAAGGCAAGAAAGTAATAATAATAATAACAATCATCCCTGTGTGTCTGTTGTATGCGCATTGAAGGTTACGTTTCCGCTATGGTGCTACTGTCATCGGAAGATATTGTTGTAAAGAAAAGCGTGTTTTTTTGTTTACTTTGCATCCTACTTACAACTTCAGCATGGAGTCGCAGAAGGTGAGAGATGGATGCTTCGCCATGCAGTTTTGACCGCAGATAAGTGGCTTGACAGAGCAGTCCGGTCAGGGAAAAAGTTCCCTTGGCTAGCATGTGCATTCCACACACTTCCACTGCTATACGCTGTATTGACTGTATTAATTTGGAAACACAGGCTTTATCTATAACTGATATGGGCATCATTCGTGGGCCCCACTTTCTTGCTGTGTTATTGTAGAAGCCCTAGAACGTCTTCGGGTTACCACCAGTATCTCGTAATAACAGGGCATTGGCTCTGGGCCCTGGATACCTTTCCGCAATGTGCCGGCACTAGCTGGTCAACCACATCGTCTTGATTGCTATCCTGATCTTCATGATTGTTAACATTATCCGCTACCCCCCTCCAGTCTTATCAGCAAAGACAAACATCTTCAAAAAAGGTAGACCACAGTTAGGATGGCTGCAGTCGACTTAAGGGAGCAGCGGCTCATTAGTATCCTCTTAAAGGCAGTCGTACGATTCATATGCATACGGAAGGAAGCTATGGGGCTTCATTTATACACGTTGGCTGCGCTTGGGCGACGATAAAGAGTAACTACTCCATTATGTCATATCTGCTGCACGTAGGGGGATCACATTAAGTTCACATTAAGTGGTTAGAACTGTAGCAGTGTTTGCGTTGTGTACAGCCATCAATGCCAACGAAATTTACGTAAGCTTTAAGCGTCCAGCTTCACAGGTGACAGCACACATCCGTCTTTCAAGCGGGTTAGCGATGGTCGCATTTGTCCACACATTGGGCAACGCTCATCCCATCATTTCTCTCCAGCTGCCCAAAAGCGGCGTGAGGCTGTTGCTGAACCGCAGAGCCGTTTACGCCAGCGCTGGTGGTGACACCAATCCCGCAGGATCTGTGGTCTGGGTTGGGTGGCTCGCTTTTTGCGCCGCTTCCAACGACAAAAACCAGATGGGTGCATGGATGTTCTTGGAGAACGACCTTTCTCTTTCTTCTCTACCCCTCCTCCCCCTCCCCGCGTTCCCGGCGATGCATGGTGGCGCGGTTGGCACGGTCTTTTCGCGCGCGTAGTCTACACTCCCGGCTCTTCCTCTTCCCCACTCCGTATCGCTTTCTTCGCCCTGCGGAAACAGCCCTCCTCGGAAGAAGAAGAGTGCACCGTGCTCGACAGCCTCGTTTTATGACTTTAGCATGTTTCTCTGCCTCCGCTTCCCGACGGCGTATTTATTGTCTGTAGCAGAGTGTCACCCGCCATTCTCAGTTCGCGACCGGGGAGGAGGGGTGCACCGTGTGGGCACACCGTGTCAACGAAACGGAGGCTAAAAAAAAAGAATGAAGGCACAGAGGACAGAGACTGAGGCTATGTTTTAGTGCCGGTCATGGAGGGGGCACCCTGTGACTTCCCTCCCTTTCTTCTTTTCACGTGCTCGCTACCCTCTGCCAACTCTGCGCAGCGACCTTACTTCCCTCCTCTCTCATTTTAATTTCGCCGAAGATTTTTTTTTTTTTTGGCTCCCATTCACTTGTCCCCGGGCGCCGTACATGCCGCTTTGCAAAGTCCAGTGCATTCTGCCGGCGTCCTCCTCCTGCCTATCGCTCTCGATTCCCTCGTCTGTGCTTCTCTTATTTTTTTCATCTTTTTTGTTCTTGAACCCCCGCGTCTCCTCGTCGCCTCGCTTGCTCTCTCCCTCCACCCACGGCTTGCACGGTCGCCCAGTTCGCGGTTTCGCTTTGTGCAGAAACTTGTGCGGGAACGCCCCTGTCTGCAGCTGTCCAGCAAATTGGTCGGTCTGCCGAGCCCTGTGGCGATGCGGGCGGCGGCGGCGGCGGCGGCAGGCAGGCAGGCAGGGGAGGAGGCGGAGGCGTGCAAGTGCTAGAATTTGTCCCGACGCCGAAAGCGGAAGCGCGGAAACACATTTTCTCCGAGGCCACCCTGGGCTGCCGAAACAGCCTTTATTTCTTTTAGTTTCATTGGCGAGCAGTCTTCCTTTCTCGCCTTGCATGTCCGCGTAGTTCGGTTGAAGATACACACAGAGGGCACGAGAGTGGAGCGTGAGAGAAAGCGAGCTTGTTTTTGTTTTTGTTTTTACTTTCCCAGGGACAACCGCTTACTTGCCTCTTCCTACGAGTTATAGTAGCTGGGGTTTTTCTTCGAACAAATTTTATCTTTTCTGGGTAAGCGCCTTTTATTCTTTTCTCCGAAAGCACTGCTCTTGGTTTGAAGCCATGCGCTTGCCTATCTCGCTTCTATTTAGCAAGCTAGTAGCCACGTATGTCCAGTTTGAATGCCCGCTTGTATACTCTCTATGGTCCAAAGGCCTAAATATTGCATGTGATGACGAGGGGAGTGGGCATGTGAAAGCTCTTGCGCCGAGGCTCTCCACCTGCCTCCAGCGTGAGATGACAACGAAGTCATCTCGACACACGTACCGCCACAATGCATTGCTACACCTCTGTGAAAAATGGGGTGGCCTTATTAACCGTAATGTTAATCCCGCTGAAGAAAAGTGCCCTAGTGCAAAGTACAAAGTGCAAAGTATAGATGCAGACTACACAGTACAAAGTTCAAAGTACAAGGCACAAGTTACAAGGTACAGTTCAGACGAAATGAAACGCGAGCACGCATATGCTGTACATTTCTACTTTGAAGTGAGATATTCCTTTACAGCCGGTTTATGAATATGCACAGAAAGTATTTAGCTTTTGCTCACAGGCGCTGTTCTCGCTCCATTCCGGCCTGACTGTGCAAGAAAAGTAACTGCGCCCGCAACTTCATTCCTTGAAGATCAAGCAAGCAGAAAATCTCAGGTTTTGTAGTCAGGCTGTAACCAAGCACGACGTTCTAGCGCTTCT
Source organism: Amblyomma americanum (assembly GCF_052857255.1). NCBI lineage: Eukaryota > Metazoa > Arthropoda > Arachnida > Ixodida > Ixodidae > Amblyomma > Amblyomma americanum. Next base: position 78,210,177 of record NC_135502.1, read on the forward strand.
GGTTTTTTACCGGTAGTATCCGGTCTGGCGTACCCATGCTCCATGCGACACCCCTATTTGAAATTACAAATGAATTCAGCGTACGCTGTTATGTAGAGAAGGGAGAACTGCTATACTTCCTGAATAAAAGTGGTAGTGAGTACGTACCAGTGCGTACGGTACGTTATCCCCATACAGGAAGCCGCTACATAGTAGCCATACCGGCTTTACAGCTATCGTATCGTTAACCATCATGGTTGGCTAACTAACAGGAACGGCGGCCAGTGTCTATGTAAGTAAGAGTCAAACGTTGATCTCTGTAAATTCGGCTTGTACCCGAGTAACGTATTTGGAGAGACGTCTAAGCCTAACGCAGCTGTGTACAACAGGATGCGTTCTTCTTGGCAGCGCTTCTCAAAGCGCCCAATTTGTGAGCTGGTCGTCGAGGCGTAGCAGCAAACCAGAGGACCCATAAACGGTTTTTATCTCGTCTCGGGCGAGCCCAGCCTATACCCGGGTGCGGAAAGCAGTGCGCCTCCGAGAAACGGCCCACTCGGGCCATAAATCATAACACCCGTTCAACAGCCGCGCCCTGGTCAAAGTTTAATGGCGCCAGGCTGGCCCCGGAGCGGCAAAACGGAGACCGGCAATAATTTTGTCCCCGTAAACAACCTCGCTTTCACTCCAAGCACTCGGATGTGGCGTCCGTCCACTCAGTCGCAGACACGGGCGTCGTTTGTTGTCTGCGGGCCCTTGTACACAGCGATGAAACGGGGTTGTTGCTGGAGAACCCCTTTTCATTCCTTCGAGATTCTTTTTTGTTTTTCTGTGCAAGCTGAAAGCGTAGTTTTTCGGTTCCAGGAAACGGCATTGAAATGATCGCTTTTCTTTCCTTTAGAACACTCCGGGCTTTGACCTCGAAGCATTAAACGGTCACAACTCCACAGTACTAACACGTGTGGCATCCGAGTCGTTGAACCGCGTATATACAGTGGAGCCAGAAAAAGAAAAAAAAAAACAGCGTCACTGCGCCGTTATGCGATCAAGTTTTGTCAAATTATGCCAGTTTAGCCGCAGACTCCTGCATAGTGCAGCCAGCCGCCCCTCCCACTCCCTTTCTCCCTCGCTTTTTAATTGTTATAGTTTGTATAGTTTGCAGTTAAGCTTTATTTTTCTTTTTCCTATAGGTGCTCCACTCCACACCTTGCGAAAGTGAACCTGCGCAACGGATCACTAAACCCCTTATCCCGCTTATCAGGCTCGCATTCTTGGCGCCGATAGAATGGCACTTAATCACCGCGCCGTAATATATGTGAAGCCCCGAGCCATTGAATTGTATCCGTTCTCCGCTTTACGACGCCCGTAGCGGGTGGCGCGGCCCACCGCCGCGCGCTCCCGTATCGCTCCAGCGGCCCGCATATGAGGCCCTCTAGAGCCAGGTGGTGGCTCCGACGTCGTAACGACTTGTCACGGCGTAAATCCCGGACAACGCTAACACCCGTCACGCCGAGCCGAGACACTTAGGGCGCCAAACAAAAGCAGATGCGAAACGACAGGGACGCACATTACGCAACAGCGCGGGGCGCCGCCGCCGCCGCCGCGGTGGACCTCGTCGATCCTGCAGCAACGTCCTCTTCGCTCTTTTCTCTCCCGTGGGGCGCGCCCGTCGCCTCTGCCTCTGCAACGTCACGCGCCACGGCTCACCCCCACCTCTTCTTTCCCTTCCCGTGTGGTGTGCGGCCGTTGGCATCGCCTTTCTATGCTCCCGAATTTCTTTACGACGCCAACCTGATTATTTACAGCAGCCGCGACTCCCCGGCTGTGGCGGCGGCATGCAGCAGAAGCTGCAACCCATCCGAGGGCTCCCGTCCCCACGGGCTCTGCTGCTGTTCCTGCTATGCTGTGCTGCGGGATCAGTCCAAGTGGGGCGCCGACCCGCCTTGGAAGGAAGCAAGGCGTCTGTTTCACTCGGAAGAACCCCACACCGGCGCCCCTTCTTCACTTCCCCGAAAAGTGCTTCCGATCGGCTGCTGGTGCCGGGGACGATATTTCATCGCGCCTCTCTTCTCTAGGCGCTCTTAATACGACCGAAACGGATCTCCTCCCTCAACCGGGGAGGCCGAGCATCGGTGACATCGGGGACGCTGCAAACGGCGCGTTTCCTCTCCGTGCTGCCGCGAGCCGTTCCGTTCTCGTAGCTTGAGGGAGACGAAGAGGCGGGGGTCCCCATCTTTTGGAAGGCAGAAAGGGGGCGGGCGAAGGGGAGGAGGCCAACCTGACCAGCTATGGAAGGCACCGCGCGTATACCGGCGTAACGCCAATGGTGGCTTCGACGAGGATATGCTTGAGGATCCTACACGCGTCTAGAAAGGGCTGCAAGACACCCCCCTGGCTCTTGACTCTGGTGGGTGTTTTTGAAGGGGAACGAGGGCGACCACCTGGGGAAGAAAAGTCATTGCCCTGTAGGGTGCCTCTTAGCTTTTGTGAGCAGGCTGCAAGGACGATGGAAGCAGAGAGAGACAGAGGAGCTCAGACCGCCGTGCCTCGCACGCAACGCCCGCCATGAAGAAAAGAATTATGCGCTTGTGAACGCGGTTATGCACGCGTTACTTTGTGGGGTATGATGAGTAAGCGTCACGCGTTACGCCATTTGTGAAAAAGGGAAAGAACACAAATAAACAGATGCTAGATGTAAGAGGCACGCGTGTAACTTCGCCGTGTGGCCATGGTGGGTCTGACAATGTTTGTCATGAAAACTGCATTTGAAACTGCTCGCGCACCCGCCGCGGCGGCTCAGTGGTTGCGGCGCTCGGCTACTGATCCGGAGTTCCCGGGTTCGAACCCGACCGCGGCGGCTGCGTTTCGACGGAGGCAAAACGCTAAGGCGCCCGTGTGCTGTGCGAAGTCAGTGCACGTTAAAGATCCCCAGGTGGTAGAAATTATTCCGGAGCCCTCCACTACGGCACCTCTCTCTTCCTTTCTTCTTTCACTCCCTCCTTTGTACCTTCCCTTACGGCGCGGTTCAGGTGTCCAACGATATATGAGACAGATACTGCGCCATTTCCGTCCGTCCCCCCACCCCAGAAAAAAACAAAAACAACCAACTGCTCACGCGGGGACTCCTGTGCTCACGGACTGCGATATGCGTGAAGACCTTCACCACGTCGTTTGTGTATGAAGCCGCTTACGTTATAAGGGGGACACTGGAGACTGCACTAATATTGCTCGGTGGCTACTGCCGCCATCTCACCATTGATTTTGCAGAAGCACTGCCTTCGGACTGAGTGTGACGAAAACGATTCTGGTGTTTCACCGTGGGAGAGGCCCAAATAGGTGTTTTGTGAACTGCCTTGAGTGCCCATGTGTAGCGTGTAGGTGTTTTATGTACTACGTGCGCATTGCTTAATACTTCATTATTACCAACTGAAGTACTCTCTCAGGCCCATATGCAGGCAAACCTTTCCGGCATTCATTGCCGGTTCTTTCGCTATCTCTCTCTCCTCGTCTCCTATCCTTCTGTATGAAATGGCTGTTTCTCTCTCTGTGTCATATCTCACAGCACTGCATATTGGAACAGAGGACGAAAACCAACATGAGTCCTAGTAGCGGTCTTTATGCGTGTTCGACCATGCTCTCCTGTCAAAACAGTAAACAGACTGAATGATGACACATTTGTCTCACACGGCATCCGTGGAATAAAATACTTACTCCTCGGTCTTTGCGTTGCAGAGATCTGAATCAGAACGGCAGTCGAACGAAGATTATAAACGGCAGGCAATTCTTCAACATGAACTAACCGTAGAAGGGGCGTCTGTTTCCGTGCTGTTAAGGAAGAAAAATATAACTGAAATCGCATTCTGCTATTCAACAATACTTAATAATACTACACAACGTTTCTTTTTATAACAGTCTGGCTCATCTCATTCTTTACGTGCCCCCTTAACTATATACCCCTTCTTGTTCGCCAAACACAACTTCGCGGCTTCTTTTACGCATCTTGTACCGAATAATTCTCGCCAGAAATATATTTTTCTTTGTTGGCTAACGCTATATTTTTGCAGAGAGTCTGCTTGATGAAGCGTGGGTTTTCCAGCTTTTACACGGGACGTCATGGGAGGCTTGATGAACTCAAGAGCAGCTCTGATGCACGTTTATGCCATGCGCAAGAGAAGAGGTATGTGCACTTTCTGTACACACCAAATGCCATAGGCACACCGTGCACTATTACTTGCACGTTTTCAGTGCTGAAATACGGAGATAGAAAGTCAACAGTATCGATGGTGCAGCACCATGCACTTGGCCGAGAAGGCAGTGCTTTATGCATTATGTAACCGAGGAAACGAGCGTCAGGCTCTCCCTTTGTTTCCATAACGCGTACCGTCAGATGAACAGTCTTTGCCAAAAGCATCCAGCCCAAGCGGTCTGCTTCCGGGCCCTGCAGCGCGGCTCCTTCTGCAAACTCAGGAACCCGCTATCTCACGAAGGCGGAAGCAACTTGCGTCCTCAACCCTCCCAAGCTTAGGACTGTCAAATGTGCTTGGAAGCAAAACTCTTGGGCTGTATATTTTTGACAAAGACCGTACGTAAGGATAAGGAACGGATGTGAAGGATCCTCTGCTTTATTAAAGAGTTTTAGAGTAACGGAAATGTATTATAGTAGGATACAAAAAAAAAAAGCTGTTGTTAACAGTTGGCCATGGTACGCGGCGTCCTGTGTTACTCCGCCGACCAATCACCAATTCACCACAGTAAACTAAACCAGCTTTTTTTATGTTTTACTATATCAGACAATCCAGAGACATCAATATTTTAGAGCTTATGGTTCTTTTTCTTGCGATTAGCTTGTTTAGGTAATACGAAAACAATTTCAGGACAAGCTCCCCGCACAGAATTCTGTCCGGGGGTCCTGAATGTGGGCGGTGCTTCACTGCAGACTTACCTAAGTTGTGTCCGACTATAGCGTAGACGTAAAACCGATTACTATAGAGGCCAGATGCGCACGCACAGTAGCAGGTGAGCTGCCTGGTGGGGCGCACACCTGCTATTGAGGATGCGCAGTCAGCCTCCGGTAATCCGGTATTCGTCTGCGCTCATAAATTAAGTCTGCGTTCTGCTAAAGATCTTCATTAAAAAGTCTGAAAGCGACGAAATTCGTTCGAAAGATTCAAGGAAAGTGCAAAGAGAAGAAACAATGGTTTTTCTCTGCTGTTTCCTACAATGGTGTCACCATAAACGTACTGTGTCGGCTGCTTAACAGGACAATATTTTCTATGTCTTGGAATGCCACTGAATTCCCGTTGTTGTTCATTCATGGCGAACGGGTGCCTGAGAGGGTTTGGGGACCGAGGTATACAACGCGGCACATCATCGGAGTCTTCGCGACAACGCTAATTGATAGGGCGAGAGGTCGATCCGAAATGAATGTCTAACTCTTCGCGCTCATATTTCGTCATTATTTCAAACAATTCTTCGCGACAACGCTAATTGATGGGGCGAGAGGTCGATCCGAAATGAATGTCGAACTCTTCGCGCTCATATTTCGTCATTATTTCAAACAATCCTCAATTTCCTTTACGTTATTGTCTGCATACGGCCTCCTTGCGGCCATACTTCGGCTCACTTTGCCCTGCAATTAAAAGGAGGCGTACACGCTGTGTATCTACAGAACACGGCATCCCTTTTTTCTTGAATGCAGTCAGGCGTTGCTCAGTGGATTCGGATCTTCACCATCATGTTTTTTTTTGTTTTTTTTTTTTGCGCTGAGTTGTCTGTTCCGCTGTCCCTAAGTTTTGACGGCCGCTCCTGCTGACTGACACCGAGCGACTTTCTAGAGAGGCATACTAATCTGTTATTGTTCCTTTTCGTAGAACATGCTAATTGGGGGGGGGGGGATGTAACAGACATACTAAGCTTGTAGCAATCGGTTGTTTAATCAAGTGGAAGCAGGGTACACTGCCTGCTACGCACATGTACTATCAGCAAGAAATGAAACGCGAACAAGACAATCGAGCTACGGACAGCAAAATAAGAAGCTCTTAGCCAGGGGAAGCTCAATATTTGCGGGGGTAATTTCACTTCGAAAGCGCGAAGACTCTTCTTCAGAAGTGCTATCAACCTCACTTGTATTCTCCCTCCAGGAACTAATTTGTTGATGTTTTTTGGGTTGCCACCCGGCAGTTTTCTTGTTCGTGTTTCATTCACTGTTGATAGTACTTAGCCGCAAACTCTGCGCGGCTTGGTGTGTCTGCGGCACAGCCGTGTGCTAGCTACTTTGAGAGAGAGAGAGATGTTCTAGGTCGGCGCTACGGTTTCTCACATGTAAAAAAAAAAAAACAAAGCGAACAAGAGCGGCTTAGTGGGGCCCCGTTTACCAAAATGCTTTCGACTTTCTTGTCGAACAGACGCGATGTCGATGGCTGTCCGTAAGGAGGGCCATCCATATCCGCCGTATCTTGGGACGGGACGGCCACCCGTCCGGTTCCTTCCTCCCCATCGAGTTAGTTCCGGTCACCGGCTCTTTTGAGCCGAGAAAAACGCCCGGACAGGACCTTACGCTCCCTCGTTTTCCCTAGCTCCGTCAGCAACAATGATTTGACAGGTCACGGCGGTGGCCGCATTGTCCCCGGCCGGCCGCGATTCATGGCCAAGCCGTCTTGGGGCGACGTTTTCTCGTCTTCTCTTTTGCGAGACCGCGGTGGTCTTCTTCCTGGATCCCGGGGCGAAGCTGTCTGTCTGACTTGCACGAAGGAAAACTGTTCCCTGTCTTCTGTTCTCTGCTGTCTCCCTTGGGAGGAATAATTTACTTTTTGTTAGAGCGACTTTGGCTTCAAGCTTTCTCAATCACCCACTGCCTCCTTGCCGACGTGTGCGTGCTTCGACTGACTGGAAAACTTTATTTCCTTGACGTGAGGGGTGTAACTCCTACTTCGCCAACAACAGAAAAGGGAACGAATCAAAAAACGAAGAAATATTCGCGTTGCACCGTTAACAATGTTAAGATGTGTTCCGGAAAACGAATGCGGCGTGTATATCTGCAAATGCCATGCGCCCGCACCTCATAAGCTTCGCTCGGAATATCAGTCACGATTGTCGGGTGCTATTATATAGGCTTCCTACGTCATTACGTCACGGCCTTCACAAAAATTTCGCTTGACAGTCTATAGACTGTCCATAGACATTTATCTATAAAGTCTATAGACTTTCTATGGAGAAATCCTATGGACTAGCCTATAGGCAGTACAAACGCAATAGACAGTCTATAGAAAATGTACAGATTTATAACCATACACATTGAGTAGACTTTTGTCTGTAGACAATCTATACAGACTATAAATAGACAAAAGTAAATATATGCTGGAAGGCAATAGAATCTATAAGAGTAGACTTTTGTCTATAGACAGTCTATACAGACTATAAATAGACAAAAGTAAATATCTACTGGAAGGCAATAGAATCTATGAAACGTGTATATATAGTCTATAGACAATTTTTATAAGAGGAGTTTCGGCTGTTTCAACCGCAGTAGACGCTAGTTATATCTCTCGTTGAATGGAATCAATCCTAGGACAACTGCAGGCGACTTCTGTCGTTTTCCTCATGCATTGGCCTCCGTTAGCGTCTACACCGAGAAAACCTCCGCAATTTAACCCGCGTTCTTTATGAGCGCGCGTGTACGTTAAAAGATTGCTTCGCCGGCAGTCAAAAAACACTGAAGCCCGGAGGTCCCATATCCGGGCCACAGTGGAACTTCACAACGAAGCGCGCGATACTCATTCGCATCACAATGGGCCCAAAGGGGAGCGAGCGCATGCAAGTTTTATGGCGCATATTAAAACTAGAGCCTTTTATGTCCACCGTGAGAACAGGGCCGTTAAGGGTCCTTACATTCAAGAGAATGAGGCCACAAATCCGGCCACTTTTAGGAAGCTTTGAAAACTGCTACGGCTTCCGGCCTATGCGCTGCGCTGCTGTTCAGGCTTCATTTTGGAACCTCGGAATGGGAGCGTTTCGCTTATTCGCGTGGCTGGAATGAGTGCCGGGAAGCGAACGCGACGTACGTAGGTATGCCGTATAGCGTTTTTGACCTACGTTGAGAAAATGGCAGGAGATGGAAGCGCACTGTTTTTTTTTTTAATGAAAAAAAAATGCAGAAGCTTTATATCAAGCACGGCGCACACTAAATCCTGGAATGGTGGTGGTGAAACACATTTATTGTCAAAGCCCCTAGTCCGGGGCAGTATAAATCCAAGGAGAAAGCGGCTCTGGAGAAAGGTCACGGCAGCTCTGGCACTCTCAATGTTTAGTTTCCTTACTAAAATTTCTTTAGACAGTCTATAGACTGCCCATTGGATTTCTCCCTATAACGTCTATAGACTTTCTCTAGACAAATCCTATGGACTAATGTATAGACAATGAAAATCCTAAAGATAGTCTACAGACATGTTATAGATTTTTGTCTTTATATGCCGCCGCGGTGGCTGAGTGGTTGTGGTGCTTAGATGGTGACCCGAAAGACGCGGGTTCGATCCCTGCCGCGGAGGTGGAATTTCGATGGAGGCTAAATTCTAAAGGCTCGTGTACTGTGCGATGTCAGTGCACGTTAAAGAACCCGAGGTGGTCGAAATTTTCGGAGCCCTTCACTACGACGTCCCTCATAGCCTGAGTCTCTTTGGGACGTTAAACCCCATAAACCAAACCAAACCATTTTTGTCTTTATAGACTATGAATAGACAAAAGGAAATATCTATATGAAGGCAACAGTGCCCATGAGCAGTCTATAGCCAATTTCTATAAGGGCAGTCGTCGCTTACCTGAGTGGAAATCGTGTGCAAAAAAAAAAAATAATCGAGAGAACTGTTACGAGTTTGTAACGCGAGTGAGGCAGCATTAACTGGCTTGTGATCTAAGTGCATTCGCCTCGCATTCGGGATGACCTGGGAGGTGCTGGGCTTCTAGGTGGAAGACGCACTTCTACCGGCGGAGGCCCATGAAGAGGTGCGCTCACCAGAGGGTGCTCCCTCCGGAGAGTAATCCAGAGGGAGCAGCACCCTCTGGTGGGAGAACCCTCCAAAGAGTACTCCGGAGGATGCATCGCTCGGTCTACGCGGGCGGCACCGCCTTCGCCGCAGTTTTGAGGAGCGAGGTAAGACAAACTATCGCTACAAAAGAAATAAAATGCAGTGACAGGCCATGCACGCAAGACGTGAGTAGGTAAATCATATGTCACGTGTGCTCTGATATGCAGTTGGAAAACGTAAGTTATATACTACATCATATACTCCTAAAAAGTACAGACGCACCTGGGAGTGCAGTGAACTGATGCAAGCGCACTGAGTCGTCGGCTCCATGCGTGACTATAGATCCGTCATACTACGAATTGAGCTTTGAAATAAGAACCTAATACAAAGCAAACATTAGTATGTCTTTTTTGGGGGGGAAGGGGGGGAGGAAAGGGGAGACAAAAACGCCAGCCTGTTATATTTTTTTTAGCTTTTTTCTCTCACACAGTTGGGGTCGGGAGGTATTGGCACGTGAAACGTAAATACTTTTGGGGGCCGTTCAGAGCCAACAGAAACGGACCGAATAACTGTAGTAGTACTTCCTTCCTAGCAGAGGTTGCGCAGAGCTCTCCGGAACCAGCTGAGTAGCAGCTTATCGGCGGCGGCTCAAATGGAGGTTCGGAGACTTTGCCGACAGCAGCATCCCCGCGTGTCGGACGTAAATAATGTCAACCACATGTCACGAACTCGTATCCATACTGGCTTTCTCCGTACGCGCACCCATCGCTTCTCGCGCATCGCGTAGGCCGGAAGGCCCGAAACGTCGTTTTCTCGCGTCGCGGAGTCGGCTTTCGCAGAGACCCACCGCGGGTTGATCGGGAGAGTGGCGAGGAGGCGATGCATCGCGGCTGCTTGCGCATCTGCTTCTGACAGATTTATGCCACGGGATAAATTTGAGGGGAAGGAGGATGAATTCGCGGAACTCTTCAGCGGCACCGTGTATGTACTGCGCTAACGGCGGTGTAGTATAACGGCTATCTATCCGTCCGTTCGAGAAGAGACGAGACCAGACATACCCTCTGCCGTGACGCTGTCTGTCCGGATTTCTGGTGCCACGGAGCTTCACTGTCGCCGCGCAACGGCGACCAGGTGCGGTGTGCGTGCTCTACCGAGAGAAGAACACATTTTCTGCAGGTGCGCACCGCGGAAGCTGCCGCCGCCGGCCGAGGGCGATTTACGGTTATGGGGTTGGGAGGGTCTCGGTCGCGCCTGGTCCCCATGCCCGACACCTTCAAACTCGGTCTGCATGTTGTCAAGATACATCCCGAGCCTTTGACAAGCGCGCTGCACCGCGCCATCAGAGCCAACCTATTCGTAGGGGTCAGACAGCTGCGGTGTGAAAGGGCGGCAAAGAGTGCCTTCAGTAATCATTACGCATGACATGCGGTGGTTGAAACTGTGTATTGAGTGAAATTTTGGTGGCCGGAACCGGAAGTCGTGTGTTCGTCAGAACAAAGAACAAATGTGTGACTGTACTGCAAGCATCACGCATGGTGTCTGCGAGGAAGGTATGATAGTGATGCAGGTATTTCGGGGGACTGTCAGAGGCGAAGAGCGCAATGCTGCTATAGTTTAGAAAGACCACAATCGAGTAACTACAGGGTTCTTCATCTACGTTGTTCGAAGCCTCAATAAACGACAAGGTGCTCTACGAATATTCGACTAGCGTGCGGTTATAGGTAATCGTCTTTATCAGGCCAGCATATCTTTTAATTATGCTCTTAATTTGTTAATTAACAAAGACAAATCTGCCAACCTTTCAATAGTAAACTTCAGTGAAAATCTGTCAGTACGAAAGACGTAGTTGCAGTTGAGAAATGCCCATTTTAGTTGATTTCTTCAGAATAACGCTATAGCATTGTTGGTGTTTAAGATTAAGCTTTTTTTTTTAATAAAGCTCATCACAAAGCTCTTGAGGTTTAAAATTTGCCGCATTACCATTATGCGCTTCCGCGTCGCGGTGTTAGTGCCCTTAAAAATGCCCCGACGGATAAGGAAATCAATTAAATTAAAATAATCAGGTAAATTCATTCATCAAGTAATTCAGGTCTTACGGCTGACGCTGTAGATTTCACGGTCGCATGGGCATTTCCCCATTTGCTTTTAACTTTCGCAATGGAAATTTTGCCCTAGAGTTAAAGATAAACAAATTAGGTAATTTAGATTTGTTATTTAGCAAATCAGGAGCATTAAAGATATGCAGAGACTGGGAGAGACGACTATCTGCAACGCTGCACTAGTCGAATCCCCGTAGAGCGCGTTGTAGTTTTTTAAAGCTTGGCAGAAGTTAGCTGAAACACACCGCATATATAGATAGCTGCTGCAGTTATACCCCTGTCACACGGGCACTTTCGATCCTCATTGAGTCAATGCTCATCGAACTCAATGCAGATCGACGGTTGTCACACGGCCACTTTCAAGCGCAATCGAGCTCGATCCTGCTTGACTCGATGCCGATTCCTCAAGAGTGCTAGAGGTTTCAAGCACAATCGAGAACTCTCGCTCTCATGAAGCTATAAAAATAAACACAAGTTAACAAAACCAAACCACAATTGTTGTTGTTGTGATTGATTAAAATGTAATACAGAACATTTTTCAGGTACTACGCCTGCTTATATGCAAACATTTGAAAGTAATCTCGACACCACGCTCCAAGCTTCGCCGTCAGTGTAAACAAAGATGGCGTCCTCCTGCTCGTCGGAGCGGAAACTGTGGAGCGAGCGCGAGACATCCGCTCTCATCGACTGCTGACAGTACCGCCTAAATGATTTGCGGCGCCAGAAGAGAAACGCCGCAGTCTATGCAGAAATCGCGGAGGCGTTGCGGGCCCTTGGGTTGCATCGCACAGCAGCAGAGGTGCGCCACAAAAACCTGGCGCAGATACGCAATGTACAGATTTGGCTACGGATTTGGCTGCCGCTGCCCCCGACTGCACAGTGTTGCCGGACATCGCCATGTTATGGCTGTCGGCGGAACATTTGGCGCCACCTAACACACATGAGGGAAACTTCTCAATGAGCATTGAAAATGCCCGTGTAGCAACGGATGTTTCAAGCGTGCTCGAAAATCTCGATGCAGATCGAGCTCAATGAGGATCGAAAGTGCCCGTGTGACAGGGGTATTAGATTCTCGGCAGCTACCCGCGTCAGGGGGTGGGGTCAGTTAAGGTGATGGGTGCATGCAACTTGTAAAGCAGTTGTAGTGCTCATCAAGCCTTACTAGCAATAGGCGGACACATGCTGGCATACATTTGTGGGAACAGCTCAATTGAAATCTCATGTGCTGGAAAAAAAAAAGAGAGGAAAAAGCGTGAGGCTTCCGTTAAGGTGGGATAAAACAAATAATGCCTTTTGCACTTTTTCTCTCCTTTCTTCTTATTAGGAAGTTCTATATATTTTTTTAGACAGTCTAAAAATACAACCACAGAGGTCCTTTGTGTATAGAAACTATCGTAGACAAGTTTATGGGAGGAGGAACCATGCCCATCTCCGTCCCTATCTTAAATATACCGACTTTCTTCGCAAAGCAACAGCAAGGACGACGACGGCAACAATAACAATAACAAAAAGCGTCTTCTCCAGACAGCGTTTTCCGTCAAGCGTTTTACGAGTGCGAGCGAGAATCTGCTAGCGAGAATTCTCGCGTGCGACGGAGTCTTCTGCCAGCGCGCATGCGCGCGCACACACCACGCGCAGCGTGCAGACTTCAACCGCCGCGCGACGTCTTGAAGCATCATCGAGAAAGAGACACCCTCTCCCCCGCTTCAAACACCCTTTTGCTTCGCTAGGCCCGTCTTCGCTGCTGTATACGCTCTCACTCCGTCTTCTTTGCTTTGACCGAATTCGCAGCGCGTAGGTGTTGGCGGCTGCCGCGTTATGGATGGCGCGAAGTGGCCCGCCAGCCCGCGCCGCGACATGTTTCGCAAACTTCCGTCCCCTCCGACGGGCCTTCCTTCTTTTCATCCGCCGTTGTCTCGCAGCAGCTCGCGTCAGCTGGCGACGAGGAACGAAGACACGGGCGCGTACACAGCAGAAGAGGAGCTGTCCCGATCTGCGATGGAGCAGCGCGCGCAGGCCGCAGGATTCCGCCGGAGAGAGACAAGCACACGCCGTTCGCGCGGAGGAGACAGATTGCTGCCGTCTGCCTATGCTATACCTCCGCAGCCGACGCTTCCTCGGCAGCGTATGCCTCCGCTGCTGGCGACGACACGTGAGAGGCACGAGTGTGGCCCCGAAGAGGAGTCGTGCATCAACACCTTCGTCTTTCGCGAGAAGTGGTCTCTTTTATGTATTTATTTTTTTTTAAATTCGAGTATATGTCTTTCGAGGCTGAAAAATGCGAGCCACGCAGGCTGCGACGCCTGCGAAACAGGCCTCGCAGCGACGCTCGGCATCTTTCCCGTCTTGATAACGGTATACGCTGACGGTGCGGTTCGTTAGTTGTTCCAGCGAGTGAGTGGCGGTTCTGGAAGCAGTTCTCTCCTGGATTTTTGCCGGCGAGGCTTATAATCGTCCTTCTTTGCTTATTCTGTCTCAGGCTTCTTCTTGCGTATGCTGTAAATAGGACCTATAGAATTATTTCGTTTTTTTGTGTGTGTGTTCTAAACAGCGGTTTTCTTTTGTTTCAGTAGTCATGTTTAAGACCACATCAGGATGAAAGAGATGTGAAAAAGTGCGGTCACAGCAGCGTCGAACATTATCAATTTCTCCATAGACAGCATCCAGGAAGTTACTACTGTGATACTTTGGTATTCCCCATTAACTATACACTCTAATTAGCCGCCGCGGTGGCTGAGTGGCTACGGCGCTCGGCTGCCGGCCCAAAAGACGCGGGCTCGATCCCGGCCGCGGCGGTCGTATTTCGATGGAGGCGAAATTCTAGAGGCCCGTGTACTGTGCGATGTCAGTGCACGTTAAAGAACCCCAGGTGGTCGAAATTTCCGGAGCCCTTCACTACGGCGTCCCTCATAGCCCGAGTCGCTTTGGGACGTTAAACCCCCATAAACCATAAACCTATGCACTCTAATCAGTTTGTACCTTATCAAGCCCGCACTCAGGAACGCCTAGATGACACGCATCACTGAGTCGACGCCGTCGAAGTATCCAATCTCTTGTGGGTTAACATAACGATTGTACAATAAATTTCAGTTCTTTTGGACCATGGTCATCGGCTCAGGCATCCGCCATATTGGAACCGGCTGTTCAGTTAGGCATATGATGAGAAAAGCTTCGATCAAATCATCGCGAACCTGCGTACAGGAAAACGTCCATCCTGTTTGTTTTGTTGTTACCGCACCCACGCCTGATGCACTCCAGGAACTGGTGCCTCTGACCAGCGGAAATCGCAAGATGGGGGAGAAACGGGCCCTGCCCATCTCGCACGAAATGTCTTCCTCCCGATGGCTCCGAGATGGATGATGCGCGGCTTGTGAGCGCGAGCGGGCGTCCCAGTGCTTTCTCCTCAACGACAGTGTTGAAAGCGATTTCGCGCTGAAAAATGTTTCTGTGGTTTCCCAGCCTTTTTTTCACGAATCAGCGAGGAAATGGAGGAGGGGGAAGACACGGCTTGATTTGTACGGGGATCAGGCCCACGCGAAAGGAAAGAGTGGTCACGTGCAGCCTGAGTGCGTTGGCGTGTTTATGTAAGCGTGGGTCGTGCCTCCGAGCCCCAAGGTTCACTGCGACGACAGCTTCCTTCGTATACACGTTTCGTCAGCGAGTTGGCAGCTGGGAGCGCAAGTGAGTTGTATCGATAGCTCGGACGGAAATGAACCTCGCAGCTGTTTGGTGACGCAAAGTTCATGTTTTCTATCGCTCACATGGCGGAGAAGGCCGGGGAGAAGGCTGGACTTCGTTTAGTAAAAGACGAAGGTTCCGCCGGTCGGCAACAATGAAACAATATTTTAACAATCCGAGCGTCTGTTTGAAGGATGGAGGATTTCACTCCGTGGAGCTGTCACAACTAATAGCCCCGAATGTTTCGTTCACAAACACAGAGCAGCGTAAACAAGGAAAGAAGAACGCAAGCGTTTCGCCAAAGTCCTTTCATTTCGGGTGGGGTCAATAATCGCGTCCCTCAACGCCACACGAGATAACGCAGCGTGTCGGGGATTTCCAGTGAAACAGCGCAACGGCACAAGGCCAGAGGACAAGAAAGGACGATACACAGCGCTGTATCCTCTGGCCTTGTGCCGTTGCGCTGTTTCACTGGAAATCATGTCAGACCAACGTGCCCATCAGTTATTGGTGTCGGGGATTAGTCAGCAGGTCCTCCTCCTCGGCCACCGCCTGTAAGGAGAAGAAACCGCGGCTGGCAGTAGAGAGTGTTGAAGCCGACGTGCCGTCACCGGAGAACCGGCTCGTGCAGGGAACTCGCCCTCTTGCTTTCGAGTAGGCGGCCGACCGCGCGCACGTCCGTCCCATCGTTTTACAATGTTTGCGGGGCGCATTTTTGTTCCGCGATTGGGAAGACGAGAACAGCGCGGAGGCGGCGGCGGTCTTCCAGGCACGTGCTTCGCGAGCACTTTCACGCGTTCATCGTCTCTCGCCACTCGGCGGAGAAACAACGAAAATAGGACGAAAAAAGAAGGGGGGGGGGGGGGGGGGTGCTTGCAGGCTCTGTGCGCAAGAACAAGAAATTGGAACGATAGGAGAAGCAGCTGGTGGAAGAAGTGCCCTGCAGTGGCTCTACACGAGAGACAAAGCGGTGAAGGCGGCTGGAAGAAGTAAGCTTGCCCTATACTGCGCGCCGCGGCGAGGTCCTCCATGGGCTGTATTTTCTCACGAGATTCGCTCCTATCCGTGGCCGTTCTGTGCCGTGCGTTTGTGTGCCATGAGATTAAGCTCGGGGTGAGCGCCGTCCGATGGGAGAGGAAAAAGAAAGGAGGATATGGGGAAGGGTGGTCCCGTAATGTATGGCTCACGCCAAAGGAAGCCTGGACGGCTTGCTGCCCCGCTGCCCGCCTCGCCCTATACTACAGCCGAGGGGTGGCAAAGCGCAATAAAAGAGAGGGGGGAGAGAAGAAAAGGGGGAGGGCAGGGTGAGTCGGGCTCGATATCGCTCGGGCGGAACCCCCTTGTTTGCGCTCCATGAGCCTGCCTGATTGCTAAGTCCATATAATAAGCGGCCGTTTTCGGCGTATCGGCTGTGCCCGACGCTTATCCGCGCCAAACAGCTAGTGCGCGAGAGTTTTAAGCTGATCCCCGATGCCTTGGCAGGCCTCCTAGGCAGGAACTGCGTGAGCTTCGAGCAAGCGGAACCGTTTAGGGCTCGCCTTTTCCGCTTCCGGTGGTAGCTTGAGAGCGCCGCGACCCTTTTCCACTGTGGTCAAGCCCGCGCGGAACGGTTTTCTAACGGCTGGACTGGCGGCGAAAAGCGACGCGAAATTATTTCCACGACATTGACCTCAACGGTGTGGGTCTGTCTTTGACGTCATGCTGAGGAGAAAATGGGTTTATTTAAAGCAGTATTGTGCGGCGATAATTAAATGGGAAAGAAGAACGACTTTTTTGAGAAGTTGGCTCTAATCGTTGTGTAATTACCGAGCAATCGGATTCGGAATTTTAATACAACGCGCAATTAACAATGCATTCCGCTACTTTAGACTGCACACGAATCACTGATTGTGACGTCGTAGGCGCATATATTTGCACTCGGATGGCTAAGCGGCTTATTATTATTGAGAAAAGGGATCAGGGAATGTAAATGGGTAGGGCCACGGTAATTCGACTGCGGAAGCGGCGGAAGGGCCTATGTGTCGAGGTGCTCGGCTGCGCTCACTGCCTGTACCGGACAAACACATATCACATATTATCTCCCGTATAGGTTGTCACGGAGGCCGTGATTCGAGACATTCGTGAGGTTTGCTTTCGCTGGTGTCGTGACGGTTGTAGTCTTGAGGAGAGGTAGGGCAGCATTGTAGTGCACCCTGTTAAAAAAAAAAAGAAATGAGGTGTAAAAGGAGATTAATTACCTGCGCCACACACTCCTAGCGACGAAAGGTTAATCCATAGGAAGACTAATTGAAGCTGATTGTTCCTTTCGCGGTTACTCAGTAAGTTTGTAAGGAAGCAATGAATGCTGTCTGAGGGACAAATGATCATGACAACGCAGTTCGTCTGAAAACTGCTAACCCTTGGTGGTTTCGGGTGGTTATGCCCGTTATACTGGAAAGTGGTTTCGTGTCCGTTATGAGGGCGTCTTCCCAGGGAGGATGTTAGGGCATTTGCGCCGTCGTAGGTGGCATGTCTGTGAAGTCTTTTTCCTTCTTTAGTCATAGATATACAGGTCTGCAGTTTTGTTCTGATTTCCTGAAGGGTGTGTGTCCTGCCTAGGCCGTCATTATGAAGGTTAGAGATCGTGGGGGAAACGAGGCGGCATTGTTCATTCGCTCTAGACTCTTGTAATTCAGATTTTAAGTTTTTTTTTTTCATCGTTTGATCGGCAGGTGGTACCCAAAGAGCAACCTGGGAACCAGGTGAACCACCTAGGTCACGTGACCTTGGGCCGTGCTCACAACCTACTCACCGGATAGTGAGCAAACCTCCTGCCCACCGTGGCAGTCAACTAAATGACTGGTCGCTCGGGAAAAACAACCTGGGCCGCACAAGACCCACCACTGGCAACACCTGCCATCTCAGGGCAGTGGCTCATCGCTTAACCGCTGCGCCACTGCGCCAAGAGGGGTTATGAGGACTCCCAGGGATCTATGAATGGTGATGATGATTATGGATTTTTATGGCGCAAGGGCATCTACGTATGGCCAAAGAGCGCCATGACACAAGGTATTCTCGACTTCTCAAGGTGGGATCAAAGACCCATTTCCCGAGCATTTCACCCTAAATAAGCAGAGAATGATCTTCTGCTTATATGGTCGCTATAGCGTCATCATACTTTTTAGGTGGAGCTTAAGTGTACCGTCCAATTTTTTTTTAACACCTGCCTGCTTACCGCGATGTCAGGCTAGGAGGTGCATGGGCATTAACCACGAAGCCATGATAGTCCGTCGACGCCATTTACTGGAGGGCCTCCTTCGAGGGGCATTTTTCCGCTTCTTTCTTGAGTTGCATCCAACTATAGTTGCATCCGACTATAGTTGTATCCGACTATAGTTGTATCCCACTATATTCTCTCATAAAATAAAAATGCCGCGCTTTCCAGGCATTTGTGAGGAAATGCGTTATCGAATGCGGAGACATAAGAAAAAAAAAGGACATCGATTTTGTGTTCTCCCCGTTCTCATTCCCCGCAACTATTTGGATGGGTATGTGTACTTGAGACCTTATTGCAAGCAATAGAGTTTGCGCTGTTTATGCACTGTCTTCTCCACGCAACAAACGAAAGGCATGTGCCCTGTACACACCTGTGCAACAAAACCCTCAACGACTGCAGCAAAAAGGCACCTTCTGAAATGTTTTAACTCATACGGCTAACCTCTGACACTTGAGAGTCTCTCCCTGGTCTTTTTTTTTTCTTCTTTCTGTCGTTAAAAGGCACCGTACATCGTCCTTCTCAAGTACCACAAAGTTTTCGCACAAGCTTACGCATACCGGCGTGCACTTGACTAAGCAAAAAGTTGCTCGAATTAAGGGCGGCGGACCACCGCCGTCGGGAATAATTTGTCGCACACAAGTGCGAGGGCCCCTCAACCCGCGCTTTACACGAAAGTAAAAACTCTCGACGCTTTCGTAACGGAAGCAACAACTTCTCCGGTTGTGTTCGCGCGACGGCGCCAGCAGCCACTCATATGCATGGCGCTGCTAAAGAGATACTTCTTATTAGGAGCGAGCAAAAACAAAAACGAAAGAATGAAACAGGAACTAAAGAAAGCAAGGAAAGCAACCCCGGGGATAAGCAGGTGTGCACGAGGAGCTGGGCGTCGCATATTGGGCGTTATTTTTAGCTAATATGCGCTGCCCGAGCCCTGGTCGTCGCGGCGCCCCGAAGCGTTCTTCGTTGCTGCGCCATGTTAACGAGCGCCAAGCACTTTCTCTCTCTCTCTCTCTCTTTCAAGCAGGAAGGACCCGCCGGTGTCCCTCGCGTGCGGCCCGCGCACTCGGCGTCGGTGCTCCAAGAAAGATGCCTTTCAGCGCGCCTGCCTCCTCATGAGCTGCCGTGCCATCCGCAGGCGTCACGAGGGGGGGAAATTGCTCGTAAACCCGAAGCCTCGGGGCATTAAAAAGAAATTATCTCTAGAGTCGCAGAGAAGAAGGGAGGGCGTTATCCATCTTCAGAGAAAAAGCCTGTTCATGAAAGCTCTGAACTAAAGTATACAGGACACCATTTCTTTTCTCTCTCTCATTCTTTGTGTTTTCATCTTCGGTCTTCTTACCGCTTTTTTCTTCTCTTGTACTTTTGAGAATTCTCCGGCGACACTTTGTACCGAGTGGAAAACATAGTCCTTGTACTGGGCATACGAAACAAATTACTCTTCTGGTTCTCTGCGAAGTTCAGGGCAGTGTACACGAGAGTTTTATTTTGCTATGCTCATTGAAGATCCTAGGACAGAAATTTGTGCGGTGCAGTTTTCGCTATCGACGTTAGAGAGAGGATTGTGCCGCGCTGTCTAAGCTACTATGGGCTCACTGGAGCGTTAAGAGTACCATTAAACGGCGCAGGCTGGATAGACCCATTTATTCTGGCTGTATGTCGTGTGTTCATGTGGCTCGCTCGGACCTATGATGAGCAACACTGTATGTGGACTGCGCGTTTGTTACACTGTGCAGATATACTTGCTCAGAATGTTTCAAGAACCCCACGCTTATAAAAATGGTCTAAAGACTGTCTCTATAGACTTATTATAGACTATATTGCCTGCCTACAGATATTTGCATTTGTCTGTTCATGTACTGTTCTTGTCTGTTCTTGTTTTGTCTGTTCATTGTCTGTTCTATACTGTCTATACAAGAAAGTCTACTAAAAGAGTATGGCCATAAATCTATAGATTGTCTATAGACTGGCTATAGGGTTTGTATTGCCTATATAATAGGCTATAGAATTTGTCAGCAGAAATTCTACTGACATGATATGCGAAGGTCTATGGACAGTCTATAGACTGTCTAAAGAATTCTTTGTAAGGGCAGAACGCGGCTAAACATGGGTCGAGGATGACGAGGTTTGCATCGCACACAAATGCGCTGCATAATGCACGTAGCCGAATGTGTAGAGTCCTATAGTGCCGAACCCATCACGACAGCCCAGTGGCTTTGCATGTCGTTCGGCTGCAAATTGCAAGCTCGTGGGTTCGATCCCGGCCACGGTGGCGGTATTTGGATGGAGGCGAAATACAAAACGCCCGTGCGATGTTCGATGCCTGCGCACTTTAAAGAACCACAGGGTGTCTAAATTGATCCTGAGCACTCCACTTAGGCTTCCTCATAGCCCATGTGTGTCGATTCAGGACGTTAAGCCCCACAATTTATAAAATTTTACCAACGAATTATAGTGCCAAGCTCCCCACTCAAACACGCATACTCAGTCGTCCTGGATAATTGCGGTTGTCGTGTGAAAATGTTCGTGAAAGGAGGCGTCCGTTCTCAGAAATGAGTGCGTGTCGAAATTCCCGTCTTAAAATTGCGTTGTGTTGACAGAGATGAACATGCCCTTAAGAAAACGTCGAATGACTTTTGGTAGAAACTCTAGTGACATTTTACATTAGGCTCATATGCCTTTGCGTTGTGTTGACAGAGATGAACATGGGCGCCATAAAATGTGGTGTGCGGCACTCATACCTCGCCACCATGTGAGGTGGCTCACTCAGGCTCACTCGCGGATTTTTATACTTCCGCCAACTAATCCTCACTTGAGCTCGCACCCATTCGTATACGCAGGGCATCAAGTTATTCCATCCTCAAATACGGTCGCGCTTAACCTCAGTTAAGGCAACCACAGTTTTTGCTAAGCGTGGTGAACGGCAGCAACCACGCTTGGCGAAAACCGTGGTATGAGAATGACATCGCACACACTCTAGGGGCTTGCAATCACAGGACCTCACTTGCACTCACACCCACAGTGGCTCACTGTCAGGAACTCATCCTCACTCACGCGCTAGCACGCATGAGGGAGCCTGTCTACCTATGAGTGTGCCATGTGTATAGGCTGTCAAACACAAATAATAATAATAATAATTGGTTTTTGGGGAAAGGAAATGGCGCAGTATCTGTCTCATATATCGTTGGACGCCTGAACCCTGCCGTAAGGGAAGGGATAAAGGAGGGAATGAAAGAAGAAAGGAAGAGAGAGGTGCCGTAGTGGAGGGCTCCGGAATAATTTCGACCACCTGGGGATCTTTGGCGTGCACTGACATCGCACAGCACACGGGCGCCTTAGCGTTTTTCCTCCATAAAAACGCAGCCGCCGCGGTAGGGTTCGAACCCGGGAACTTCGGATCAGTAGTCGGGCGCCCTAACCACACCCAATCACAAACAAATGCTGTGAACAAATTCTAAAGCTAGGTGGACGACGCAAAGAATAAATCGCCATCGGACTCGTGTGCTGCCTTTGGAGGCAAGACGTAGGCGGGAAGGGCTAACGGCGAGGCTGGAAGCAAGGCGTCTTCACACAGAACGTATATGCGGGTGCCATCCTGAACAAAAGCACCGACCCAGGCTCATCTCTAGACATAAACAAAGGCGCAAGAATCGAAACAAAGAGCAGAGCGTGCCCTGATTAGCGGCAGGTGCGAAAGCAAACCCAAGGCCACCCCGCAAGGTGGACCGCAGCGGCGCCTTTGTCGTTGTTCCCCTTTGGCGCCATTGGGAACAGAGACACGTTTCGTGTCCCTCGCGTCCAGCAGATAGCGGCCGCCGGACACGTACCGCGAGCCCCACAAAGGCCACTCGGCCGCAATAACGGGCCGTCCCGCGGATTGTCTTCTCGGCGCCTGCTGCCCCAAACGTGCTCTCTCTCTCTCTCCATCTTCCTACCACCTCGATCAGAGGGGACGCGGTGGAGGCCCGATTGGCGACGCGGTTCTTTTGCGCGCCTTTCCTTTTGGCTGCGGTGTCGTGAGCTGAGCGGCAGCGGTTGGGCCGCCTAATCACGGCTGCCGAAGAAACCAGCGGCAGCCGCTCGGCTGGCCCCTGCGACGCCGCCTCCGCGTTATTGCCGTTTATGCCTTAATTCAATTACTGGGCTCGCCGGCTAATGAAATTAGTCCTATCCCGTCTTTATTGCGTTGTATGTCTTTTTTTTTTTTTGAAGTGCCCTCCTTCACGCTGATCGAAGAGCCGAGCTTTTCCACACCGACTGCTCCATGGCTGGAAGTGCGTGGTTGCCTGCACGCAAAGCTTGTTTGGGTGACGACCCTCTCTCCTTCCTTCAGCCTCTTCAACTGTAAGATTTTAAGGAGCATTTCATTTGGGATGATGCCAGGTTATTATCGTCAAGGGCTCGCGGACGTCCGTTCTGTCGCAGATTTTTCAGCCCTATTGATCCGATGGAACACGGGTACGCCGACAGCTATAGCAGCGTGCACTCCAAGTCTGTTACACCCTCAATTTAGTGTTTCGTAACGCTGAATAACGCTATGGCTTCCTGGGTGTTCTAGCTTCGTGAGGGGATCAGAAGTGCTGCGTCTACTCATTGGAATGCAAGATCCATAGAAAGCACTAATTTTAGGTTGCAGCCAATTCGTTTTCACGAATGGGCGTCATGAAAACTACGAACGCATCTGTTCTCTCTGTACCCCCTCCTTTGGTCCGTTTATCCCACTCCTCATGCGCACAGTAGACAACCGTGCATTATGACTGGTTACGATACCTTCCTCTTCCTTCTTCTCTCTATCTCGCTTATGGGCATGCTTTGAGAGATCAGTGCAGCAGAAGTCGCCAAGCTGATCTGCGCTTGATTTTTTTTTCTTTGGCTTTCACCCTTGGGCTGCCGCGCCATATACGGGAAGCCCTGGATTAGCAGGCAACCCACTTGCTGGGATCATAATCTGACCGTTGAAAGAGCCTCATAATCATCTTAGGCACACAAGCCTACGGGGAGTATTCCACGCGTCGCCACAGTTACCGCCAATTTGTTGTGCATGGAGAACAGCGAAAGACCGCGCGCGCGTCTAAGATGGGCTTATAGTCGCCTGCTCCACCAAGCACCGTTGAAGCTGCACGCTGGACAACAAAATGGTGCCCGTGACGTCACGCGAATACCAATACAACAACCAGCAACAACAGCAAGAAACAGCAAACAACAAAAACCGAGTAATAATGACAGTGGTGGTAATAATACTGAAGATGATGGCAGTGGTAACCGTCTGGTCGCAGAACGGCGCTGTGCAAACGCCGAATAATAGAGTATTTGAGCGCCGGAGGTGCCGGAAGTTACTTCCGGTTAAAGTAACTCTTCCGTCTCATGCAGGGCAGCTGGAGGCCCCGACACTGCACCGCCAGTGGACGGGGTTCTATAACACGGAAAAGAAAGAAAAAAAAACATCGTTGCTCAAACTGCGCTGACGCTGCAGCGTTGGTATACGAGGCTCTGCTTATTAGATATTCACCTTTTTAGCCGCGATAATTGTGTTAAGCGCCGGCAGCTGCTGCCGCACGCAATAAGGGACTCCATGCTCCCCGCCTTTGGTTTAAAATGCCCGAGTCGAGCGCGCCGCCAGTGCTGGTTTAAAACGCAACGGGAAGGAATGGGGGAGAGGAATAACGTTGGACAGTGTGCAGGCCGCGTGCGCAGATCTTGCTCTTGGGATCCAGCACAGGCGGCTGTGCTTGCTGAGCGAGGCAATCTCGCTGCCTGCGAATGCTTGGCCCGGGCGTGGGCGAGTGCTGCTGAGGGACTGGTGTTTAGAGGTGTATGTAGTTACTCTTGGCCCCAGAACTGGGGGCAATGCACTTGTCAGTGGACAGGGCAAGAGAATGTGGCGGCAGAGGGCGCTATGCATTGTGCTACTTGTTGGAGAATTTGAGGAGAAGAGACTACACGAAATGTTTGCTTTCCTCTCGCTGTCATTTCTGCCTGCGTGAAATTCACGCGGAAGTTAATGTTGAACTGGAGATTGAGAATACGCTGGACTGAGTCTTCGTGATTCTATTCGGGTGAATAGTAATAATTTTTTATGCGCCTTGTGTGTACACTCTTGTCATTGCCGGCGTTTTTGGGATACGAAGAACCAACTAGCCCGCACCTCGAAGTTTTAAATTTTTGTATGCGTTTTGTGTTGCTATGACTTGGCAGGCACTGAAGTAAATATATGTGTACGTGGATTCTTAGTACGCGTAATAAATAAATCATTTGCCGTTACATTATTACAGA